>NW_027113738.1:114914-117506 GCF_000696795.3 Halyomorpha halys | reverse complement strand
GATGGGTGTTCTGGCGGCTTTTGGGGTTTGGGGATCATTTTGATTATAGATAGTTTCCATAGGTTATAATTTGATACAAATAAAGTGATCTGTATTTTAATCTAATGCTAAGAAAGACTAGGTTCACTTTACTGAGACTCGAACTGTGTGAGAGATCTCAGACTGTCGGCGGGCGCAAGTCATTGATTGAGGTCCGTCGATTTCGTTTTCAATATGTAATTTTATGTCCCCTTGGTGGCTGAACAATAAATGCAGTAACCATAGCCGATCGATTTTTCATCAACTCTTTGTGTATTGCTACAGCGAAAACTGACTGTGGGGACTTAGTCCAAGTTCCTAGCATTAAGTCGCAATACACGTATTGTATAAGAGCTTAATTTTTCATATTGTATTAAGCAATACAAATCAACACATATACAATATTTTCTCATACAATGGCCACAAAAGCCTCCATAAAGCATTGCCAAATGGTTTTAAAAATTAAACTCGGTTCCAGGAAATAGTTCTAGATTGGTCCAATCCCTTGTTGTAAAGTGGTATATTCACTTGAGCTATTGCTCCAAATGACAGCCAATGTGTCTGACTCGATGCCGTCCGAACAGAAGAAGAGTCTGGAATCAGGAACTGGGAAATCCAAGTTGCCAATTAAGTTAAATTATGAAAACATAAAATTATTTGTCCGAGCACGAACTCACTTTGATGTTCCGACAATGCTGGTTTCGACCTGAGGCATACTGACCCATTACTTTCCCCTCCTTCTCTTCTCAGTAAAACAAGGATCTGAATAAGTGCAGCCTAACTAATTGATTAACAAAGCACTTGAATCATACTTTGCAACCGAATCGGGAGTCGAGTGAGCAGACACACGAGCTATTTTATTATTTTAATACCACTAATAATTCATTATTATCGTAATGATGAATCTCGTTATATTTGTAATTCATTGACTCAGTTGACTTTTCATATTTATTATGTAACAACTTAAGTTTTTATGTATAATTAGATAAATTGTTTTGACAAAGGTTCCGAGACCCAGAATTTATGCAAGATGCTTCTTACAAGAAGCAGAAAATATAAGTTTATATATAATGATTGGAGAATTTTGTCGGGGGGTGCGGTCTACGAAGAACAACATAAATAAAATAATATTTATTTATTTTATACCGACGTTTCGACCTTAGTTTCAGGTCTTCATCAGAGCTATAGAACAAAAGAGATAACACTAACATTTAGAGAAACATAAAATTTTGAAAAGGAATAGTATACAAACAAATTCCGAACTATACAAAATATTGAAATGAAAAAAATTGATAACTGATTATTGAATAGTAAAAAAAATTATTGGTAATCGTGGAATTAGATGGTAGTAGATTGAAAACAGTGAAAAATGAAATATAATATCATGCAGGTAAGAAGATATGTATAATATAAGATATGCAAGTAGTGTATAAAAAAATTAAAAAACAAGTATTGAATCCACAAATTGAACAATAAATTTATGTTTCTCTAAATGTTGTTGATATATAGCTCTGATGAAGACCTGAAACTCAGATCGAAACGTCGCCATAAAATAAATAAATATTGTTTTGTTTATTTATGTTGTTCTTTGCTGACCGCACCCTCCGGAAAACTTCTCCAATCATTAATCTACGGTCAACTATCTACACTTCAAGTTTGTGTATAACTTGATCTAATCGTTTTATTATAATATATTTGTATTGCAGGTTCATCCAATCTTTTCCAAAGGTATTTAGTTAAATTTACGTAAAGCAAAAATATAAATCAAACTATATTATAATATTGATCATTTCTCATAGAGATATAACTCCGTATTATATATCTGTCATTTGAACTAGACATCTGACATGGTAGGAAGCAAAACCATAATTGGGAATACAGTTCTACATCCAAAAAGTTTTATTGAATAAATTATCTTTTTTAATTTTTAGTACCTTAGTTTTAAGTTTGTTTTAGAAACAACAAAAATAACCGGTCACTTTGATCGTCAAATCATTAAAGCTCTTTACTGAAATAACTAACTGACGGAGTCCTAAGGGTCACGTTTAACCTTCGCAACCTTATTGACCCTTAAGGCTGAGGTACCATGAAGGTCTATTACCTTCATTGGAGCAAACAATTAAGAGGAAAATCAATTTCGTCCGTTAAAATGAAACCTACGCAGAATGGAAGTATCAGTTATAAGTGAGTATTTGATATTTGTTATGATACGTCATGAGGTGTTAAACTATTATTCTGATCCCCGCGTAATTCTAAGGATGGAAAATATAAATAATGGGACGAATCATACAAAACATATACGCTATAAAGATATTTATTTTTATAATAAAGACATTGTGCATTAATGTCATTCTTTTAACGTACTAGAGATACTTATTTTTACAATATGTGTTTTGTTAATACGGGTTGTTTACAACAAAAATTAGTCTTCAATAGTTCCTTAGGGTGAAAATTACGAATACCAACTATGTTCTGCCAAGAATACAACATTTTAACAAAAGGTTTGTATTTATTTTTAATTTTTAATTTTTTTTTTTTATACCTATTTATTACCGTTTTATCAATTATGTTTTA
>NW_027113738.1:112500-114559 GCF_000696795.3 Halyomorpha halys | reverse complement strand
TATTTTTTTTTTATTTTATGTTTTTCAAAGAGAGAAGAAAAAAAAAAGAGAAAAGATGCATTGAGTTAAGAGATAAAATATTTTATTTTTATATTTTCTCTCTTAAGTCAATACATCTTTTCTCTTTTTTTTGTCATCTCTTTTTGACAGACATAAAATGAAATTAAATAGTAAAATTTTTAAATAAATAACAATGTATACACTTAAAAATAAAATTTAAAGTTTTCTAGACAGGTTTTTATCATTTCTGTTCTCTCTAGGGTCAAAAAAATATCGAAGTGAGCTGAGACAGAGAGGTTGAGCCCTAAATGGCCAATTTTGGGGAAATCAATCGGAAAGTAATACTAATTATATACTTATAATATAAGTATATAAAAAAGATGCTTTACAGTTTATACTTTATATGAACTAATCCACCATCTACCAAAGAAAATAAACTAATTTTAAACCTTCGCTGTAATCCGTTGCAGTAGTGTTTGACGCCATTATGCTTTCCAACCCACGATGCGGGCTTCCTATGAATTATAAGTGTATTTTTTCATCACTCGCCGATAAGTGAGAACTTATCGTCGCTTCTGGTTATAAACAGAACGAAATGAATAGGATCGTGTAAAAATATTTTATGCAAAAACAGAAGAATTTCATTAGAAATTCTATTGTTGACTGAAGAGATTGGAAATGTATTGTTCTTTTAGATTTTCTAGTGTTGTTGGTAGTTTTTAAGATATAGAGCTCCGAATGAAAAATTAATGTTTTTTAAGTTTTTAAAACAGCCGCCATTTTTTATTCCCCCTACCTATACTTGGCAGTCATCAGTTTTGACTAGTAATGATACATAGTTTTCATTAAAGTAATCAAAAATTGGGGTGAGATAACTGCCTTTTTTTCTTCCCGGCTCTTGTACTAAAAGACTTCGTGGAGGGAGGTATTATTAGAGTAAGTTATTAAACATAAAAAAAAAAAATCTTGGGTAAAATTCAATGCGTTTCAAACAAGCCTTAGAAATTCCCATTCAATGACAAAATTACAAACTATAAAGAGGATTTGTTGAAGGATGCTAATTACTCAAGGCCTTTTCTATTGTAGGCACTTTATTAAGGCAATAATAATGAACTAAGTTAGCCATTGTTTTACATAAGGACCTAAAAGCCTCTTAAACAACAATGGTTGACCCTGAATAAAAATTTATCGTTACGGAGCAAACACTTGGAAATACCTTCGCCTAGGGATCCTTTCAAACTCTCTTGTAATAAGTTTTCCAATATATGAGATTCCTTCCGTACACTTTCTCTGCATGTTCATGTCCCGCCTAAGGGATTTTCCTTTGTCTAAGAAATTTTCATTCTCCTACCCTTAAATCAGCGAAAGTTATGGTAATGAATGGTGGTTCTTTTACTTTTACTAAAAACCCACAGTTTACAATCAGATTTGTCAAATATTTATTCGAATGAGGGTAGTGATTCATACGTAATTATAGTCAGTCAATGTTAGTACTAAATATTATGATTGCATAATTCAAGAGCTTCAAAATGGATCGTAAGAAATTGGTGAAGAACAAATTTTGTGAAAAGAAAGAACAAATGTAAAAGCTTATCTGAGCTACAGAGTACATGTAAATTATAGATACAATTTCAGTTAGTCATGTACCCCCTTGTATTAATTAATAAAAAATAATTAAAGAAGAATTAAGATATAAAATTGTTACAAGGAGGATCTTTTATCTTAGTAGGTATGAAGTATGTTCATAACTATGGTTCTGCGTTATTTTTCGATTGAATTTAAACTTTTTCTGCTACAGAATTAATTCATAATTAATTAAAATTTAGCTTAAACAATACATAAAAAAAATAATTATTTTACATATACTAAACAGACTAACCTAACAAAATCGGTTTTTAACGTTGATATTAATTAGAGAATATCAATTAAACAACACACAGTCTTGTTCAGTTTAGATCATTCCCAACGTTTATTTACAGGAGAGCGGCATAACCCTCCTCTCATTTAATACAAAAGTGAAGCACAAAAAAACACCACGCCCACGGCGTATATATAATAT
>NW_027113738.1:88430-106630 GCF_000696795.3 Halyomorpha halys | reverse complement strand
TACCTCCATCTATCCCTCCCTCTCTCCCTCCCTAACTTCTAACTTTCAACATTATATTAGAGCAAAACTCTTTGAAAATCGACCAACGAGTTTCACCGGTCAGATTAGGGCCTACATATGCTGAAAAAAGATTAGTTAAATTTTGTCAGTTAGAATATTTTAAGGGAGACTTCTTCAATCTTTTATTGAATAATTTTTCTCTATTAAAATTGAAGAAAAAAAATCATCAGATTATTTATAAAATTCCGTATTACCTAAATGTATCATGTAACAAATGGAAACCGGAGAGGTCTAATACATTACCAAGGCATAAGAAAATATGATACTCAGGGTCAATTGATATACTGACACCAGACTTGCGTACGTAACGAACCCTGAAGGTAAAGGAATCACTCCAACTAACAAAGTTCATAACGAACCGGATAATTAGATGGTGGGTGGCTAGTGGATTCACTTCGTTACTTTTTTTCGTTGCTATTTTTATTCACTAATGAACCCTATTAATAACAGTTTATTGATAGGACATGATCTATATACATCCACATATGGCATGGGGGGGGGGGTTTCTACACAGAAAAGTGTAATACTTTTGTCCTTCCATATTTTTGAGGATGCTGATTTTCTATTTTTTTTTCCCATTCATAAAAAATAAGTACCAAAAATTCAAACGTTAAAAACAATTTCTGAACACAATTTTACTGAATTATATTTTTTAACGCGAACCCTTTTCTGGTCCTTATATTACTGGACTACGTTTCGTTTTATAATTTCGATTTCGGCTTTAAAAGGGAGTAGCTAAAAAAAAATAATTAAGCTTAAATTTTTCTCTTCTTAAATTAGTCATATCAATCATTAAATGGAGAATACACGGTTTCTTTTAATAATTAAAATAGGATTTTTAAAATATTTTTTATGCTTCTGAATAAAATTGGAAATGGTTAAAAATGAGTTGAAATTCTTAAGCATTTCAACCTAAGAAAATAAACTTTCCAAACGCTTCCCAAATTTTCTGCTCTCTGATTCCTTTAAAAGTAGATGATTCTGAATGATTCTTAGAACGAAAAAAATCATAGAGTAACAAATTTGTTAATTTTACTCTTGTTTACTTATAGTTTAGGCAGGCGTTAAAAAAAAAATCATATTTTTTACTTTAATTTACTATGTATGACTATATATAAAGGAAAACTATTGCGACCTTACGAAATTCCTTATGAGAGTTAACAACGAAAATACACGTTTGGAGTTCTCCAAAGTCCAAATAGCCTCAAAACAGCCTATCTCAAAAACGAAATGTCATAAGGTACTGAAATTATATATTTATGCCATATATATATATATATGTCTGGGATGTGATATATATTTTCGAAAAAGAACTTAAAAATGTTTTGATCAACCTCGTGATATTTTTATATTTCTGTCATACTTTAGAAAAAGAAAAAATTGAAATATCATAATGAGAATTATTTTTTCCTTTTAAAATTGGAGTTTGTTAATTTGGCAAGTGAAAGGCTCATTTTGAAAATTAGTACGAGAAAGTAATACGAGAGTGAATAATATGCAAATATGTGTTCTGAAATGAACGAGGATAAATTTCAACTCAAAGTAAAGTTGTAAGTGGAAATTTTGTGACGCATTGCACCAGATTTTATTTTATTTTTTTTTGTGGCATCACTTACCTGTGAAGTAGCAAGACCATATAGTTCTCGAGTGTAGTACAAACTATGTTGCTAAATTGAGAACTCTCAATACAATTATGCTGCCTGGAAAAGTAATAAACAATTTCATAGGACCAACTTTACCAACCTTTAAATTTGACTCAACGGATACTTGTTCGTTGTATTTAATCTTTTTTTTTTACCTTAAATGAGATAAACTTGAGACTATCCAAACAAATTAATATCCACTGATAATTTATAAACATAACACGTTTCTCAAATAACAGTAAATACAGAATTAGTTAACATTTCGTCTATTAAGACTTCACAAAACAGAAAAAAAAGGTTTTTTGTTCAAAGCTAAATTTGATAATATTTTGTACAGGTTACCGCCTTGGTTTTATTCCTCTTGCGTTTAGGTCAACAGTTAATAGGAATAAGTAAGTATTTATTTTGTAAATGCTTAATTGGTCTGAATTGAAACACAACCTGAAACACCAGGTATTTTAATTTATATCATTTACATAAATTTACACTTATTTCATTTTACCCTTAAAATTACTGCTATCATTTAAGGAGTAAATAATACTACTCTTTTAAATTATTTTTATGTATTTTTTTTTTCTGAATAAGTTTCTATTAAGGTAAAAATAAACAAAGTGGTTTATCCTTATAATTTTAATGATTCATAAGATTGAACACTTAATTTATTTTTTTAATTGCCACATATTCTAGTTTTAGATATAAAAACAATGAAATTTTCAAGTATTTATTTTCTCGCGAAAATAATGACTGGGCAAAAAATATAAATTGAAATCATATAATCAACACAAATTTTCCAGCATCTCAACCACGGAACTCAGACAAAATATAAAATATTCAAATTGAACCTGATAATTAAATATAAAATAACTAATAAACATTAAATTAATATTAATTAAACTTTTGTCACAATTTTACAAAAATATAAAAAAAGTATAATAATAAAATGATGAATTATTATAGCAAGTGTTTATTGGATATGTTTAGTAAATATAGCGAAATATTCAAAGAAGTAGATTCATACTAATCCTCAAATAACATTGGGAAAATTCCGTAACGGTTAAAATTATGGTTTTCACAGGTTTCGAGTATTTCTCAAGAAATAAAAAATAATACTAAGACCATTTAAGGCCAAAAAAGAACTTTCATACATCTTAATATTTTTGTTAGATCGATAAAACAGATGAATTTCTAAAAAAAAAAAAAAAATAAATAAATAATTAATAAAGGAGATATAGAGAGGGAACTACTACGGAGTTTACTTCGCTCTCAGGCGGAAGAGTTAAATTACGCCTTTATATGAAAAGTTTTATCGATGATATAAGTTAATATATGAGGCTGGGAATGCCGTCCGCATGCATGACTCCTCGAGTTAGAAGAAAAAGGGGCAAGTATTTTCGAATAAAGAACAAAAACGTTCCTAATATAGCCGTGATAAGGGTACCTCTTTTTTTTGGCACCAAAAGGGAAATTTATGTTCTGTATCATGCAGAAAAGGCGATTCTGACCCTCTCAGATAAGGTCCGACATTTTCCTGGAGTGCACAATGGCCAAGTGGAGAGATTTACCTTTATTGTTTCACTTTATAGGGAGATAAAGGAGTCATTTGAGTACTTTATTTTATTATTATATGTAAAAAAATAAAGGCTGATATTTTTTGTTTTTTCGTGGTGGGATTCATTTTCTCCTATAAACTTGATTCACTTTTTGGAAAGCAACGGAGAATCGTCAGTGTAAAATGTCTTGATATTATTGGTTTATTTCAGAGAAATTTAAAAAGACATTGCAATCACTTATTTAATAACGTTAATATGAATATTTTTCTCATCTTTTCATTCCCTTGATACTAGAAAAGGAAATTTTAAAAAAAGACTTCATTATTTAAGTCCAAAATGTAATTGGATGACAAGCAGATGTATGGTCCTCAAAAAAAAAAAACTAATGGTAATATAAAATTTTATAGTCGGAACATATCCCTTAAAAGGAAGATATAAGAATTAACTTTAATTAATAATTAAAATAGACCATATTATAAAAAGTTTGTCCGAAAATTTGAAATAGAAGGAATAAGAAGGTTTCTTTCTTTGAAAAAAACTTTATTACAGAAATTTACGTTTTAATTTTTTAGCAAGGGCTTAACTATACATATATGGTGCTTAGAATTCTAACAAAAAAGAATTGCCACCAGTGTAAAAGATCGATATGTCGCAGCCATTACGGTGTTCACTTGCATTAGTTATGCAAAAGAGATTTCTTCAGACTGAGCATTTTTTTTTTAAGATTAGTGGTATTTTCTTATAATATGATATATCTGTATTTTAATTCTTTTTATAACTTTGTCTGTCTAAAATATTATATTATGTTTATTACTATTTTATAATTATGTTCGTTTTTTTAATTTTTTAAAAAAACTTTGCTCTTGTATCAAAATATTTTTTTTAATACTTTTTTTTGCTATGCTTTAATAAACCTAATCTATCAAAAATTTTTATTTTAAAAAAATACGCTCAAGACTTCTAAATATGAAATGTTAGAAAAAGTCTCACGCGCGGCCATCCGTGTTAAAATCGACCTAGCGACCGATGACAGGTTAAACGAAACAGGAATACTGAATAACATATCATTAGTCTTAACAGACTAGTAGTACTGATGAAGTAGTAGCTGATGGCGTAGTGTCTTTCCTTGTAAATGTAAATTTATTAAAACAAATATGACTGTCATATATTGTGAAAGAAACAGTTCATCATATTAACGACTAATGTAATGATTCAGTATCATGTTTGTTGTTGTTTATTCTATTTGTTCCTATGTTTCTTTTTATTTACTTTGATGGTTATAACAATAGTATCAGTATTATTTAATTGACAGGGCAAACAATGCATTTAATATTTTACGCCTTAATCAACGAAAAAAAACATATATAAAAAATATTTATAGAAGTATTTACTATTTTCCATATTATAAATCTTTTCATCTAGTTTGTTTGTTTTTGTTTTTGTTTAGGGGCGTAAAATATTATTGGTCATTAACGCCATTTATACCTTATTTAATTTTTATTATATTTGTTTAATTTTATTAACATTTTTTGTCTGTTCTATGTTATATTTGTGTCAGTAAACCTTTTGATCTTAAAAATTAAAATACTTTTTTTATTGTTTTATCATCGCCTCTGAGGGTTTTTGAAATATCTGGGTTTAACACTAAGCTATTGAGGAGTGATCTTTTCATCTAGTTAAATACGATTATGTACATGGTTTTAGATTATAATGGATGGCATTGTAATGCTCTTAACATAGTTATGTATACACAGTATTATTTATCTGTTTCATGAGGAGTGAATCGTGCATTTCACTAAATATGCACTAATACTAATGAAAACCATGAAATAATATTTTTCTTGATAAGATTTTACATTCTGGAATTTTCACTGTATAATATTAACTCAATTAAAGAAAGCTTTTTATTTATTTATTTTAATATGTTGACCTCTCTATTTGTGTGTTTTAACGTATTTATTCATTAAATTATTTTATTTTATTAGTACTATCGGTTTTTTTAAACTTATTTATCCATTCAAGTGTTTCCTGTAACCGGTTTTTTATTATATTTTCCTTTTAATCTATGTGTTAGTCTTATTCTCGTAAAATGTATCTATTTGTTTGTTTTTGGTAAACTGATCTACTGCTGTGACTATGATGGTCTGATCTCACATTACCGTTTAATATTGAATTTGTTTAGTGTGTCACTGAAGAGGATCTAGGAGGGTGAATTCCGGTGAGCTAATTTGTTGATCGGGTGAATTAAAAAATTGTAAAAGGGTGAAATTGGAGGAGCAGAAATGAGAAGGAAAAATAGGAATGAATTGAAACATTTGTATTTGTTGTACAGACCGAAATTGAATGTAAACGGAAACTGTAGGGGAAAACAAATTGTTTATTATATCTTATTGTTGTATCTCTTTTTTCTGATTATACCATGTATGTGTAATTTATATATGTCCGATTACGGATTGATAAGTATGCTGTGTCAGATAGCAACCTGATGTATTTAGGCATCATAGATAAATAAAGTATTTCTCTCTCTATTTTTTTCATTTTCTTGAGACAGGTATTTATTTTTTAAATTAATCAATTGATATCCATTTAAGCCTCAACACTCTTAATTGTATCATCAACAGTCCAACGTTTCGGCCGTTTAGATCAACTTACCACTATCAACTATCATAGTGAAAGCTTTTATTTTATCATAGCGTTTTATTGAATAACAACAATAAAATGTGCCGTTATGTATCAAGGTTTAAAGAGTGAAGTATTGACCTAACCCAGTTAATAATGGTATTAACTCTTTAAAGTTATTTCAGTAAAAGAGCGATTTGCACTATTAGGTATATTAAAAATAATATTGTTTAAAATGGAGTAGTTTAACGGGAAAAATTCATTATTTTTATAATGAAACTGTCATTCTTTGTCGTCGGATAATTTTCTAAAGTAAAATTGTTTTTCATTAAACTTGACAAGGTAATTTCATATTAAATGGAAAATATCCTTACAAAATTAAATTGGGTCAGGATTGTATTTAATTTTTCTCACATTCACGTACAAAGCGTTTTGAATTATCATTTATTTATGAAACACTCGAGAGGTAATGAGCCTGGTAATTAAATGGGAAAAGCTGTAGCAAACTCCCCTTTCGATGCCAGTTAATTAGGCACAAGAGAGTAGAAACTGAAGACGGTAATGAGACAAACATGGAACAAACCAAGGAGGTCTTCAACAAAGCAATTTACACCTGTAACTCGGCATAAATAGCAGGCATGGGAAACAGAGCTTAAAAATAAAAACATTCTCACGATTCAATTATCTTTTATTATATATGATTTAATAATGAGTTAATTACAATTTTAAATTTTTTTATTAAGAAGAGTTTATTGAGATTTCAAACCAATATTAGAAAAAAATAAATTAATTCTCTTAAAAAAATATTAGGAAAATACCACTCTAAAGTTTGTAAAAAAAATTAATTTCTATCATACATCGAACGTTTAAAATGTTAGATTTTCATCATTCAATCAGCAGTCATGATGTTCTAGGTGACATATAGTTTTTGAGTCATTCGAAAATAAATAGGAAGATTTATTTTATGCTTATATGACTAAAGGTACAAACGTAGGATCAATAAAATAATAAGTTTATTAATTAATTTTGAGTTTTAGTTTTTTAAATCATAAATGAATAACATAGAAAGGTAATTTATTTATGTAAATGATCAAAAAATGACCAAAATTAATTGATGGACTATAATTGAAAGATTCTAAACACTAAATCTAGTTTCAAAAGTATTTTGATGATTCAAGGATTTCATGTAAGAATATCCCAATTAATTAACTTGGTGTAAGGATTGTAAAGTGTAAAGTGTATTAAATATGTAAATACATAAATACAGTTTATTTCAATTATAATGGAAAAAGTTGCGAAATAAATTATTCTGATGCAACACCTATATTCTTGATATAAAAAAAAATGATCTATTAAATAAATGAAAAATTAATAATCTCTTACTTTAAGAAGACATATGATTATTAATTTTTTGTAAAATATTTATAAAATATTTTACAAATTTTTAATAATCTCTTACTTTAATTACATAATAAATTGGTACCTTGCTAAATAAAGAAATATTTTATTGGGCTTACTTTTAGAAAGTATAAGAAACATATTGACCTCAAAATAATGAAATTAAATCCGTTCGTCTGTTGCTTTTGGGCCAGTTTTTGAGCATACTCCACAACATATATTTAAATTAGATTCCTCAAGATATTTAGTAATATTCTGTGAGTGTTTTCAAACAATCTGAGCACAAAATATCGAAATGATATTTAATTATATTGAAATGGTAATTAATTATGTTTCGTAATGGTCTTAATTTGAATGTTCCAAGTGGCAGTGTAGAAGAAATAGTCAGCATATATAATCTTCCACTACTCTCCAGCTACATCATTTGGCTAATTAATTTTTGATATCTCCTACACGGTTGATATCAATGAGCCAATATCGAATTTTATCACTATATTGACTGTCTAGTGGGAATATTGTAGCAATAATATTGGCGTGGGTCTCTCTATATATAACGTACAATAATATCGACTAAATTATGTTCATTGTGTATGGCGGGTCCATGTTGATATAGTGTAGTCTCACAGTTTCATTAACTTAGGATGATTCGTGGTGCTAATTATGAACTAAGATAAATCTTAGCTATAGCTTAATGTTTGAGGAAACTATTACCTATTACTAAGTTTATAGTTTAGGCTAAGATATTGTATAAATCTGTAGAGATAAATCTATTAGTTTCTATTTGTAATTTGATGTTAAATATCAAGGTAAATAACATTTTTTTTTTTTACATTACATTTTTTTTACATTTATTTATTACAATAAATAAACGACACAGGTATTTCACTTCTTAGTAATATAGGCGGAAAATAAGGAAAGGATCTTACATTAAAAATTTAATATTTAGTATTATAAGTCCAACAGTTAAAAATACATTGTAGGAATTTTTCCTTATTAACATACATAATTGGTAGTTGTATTTGTCTTTTTTCATTTTACTAACATTACTAACCCTATACTTTACTATATTTTTATATAATTTATTTATGATATTAGTAATTATATATATATTTGTTTCTTTGTGCAATACTTTGATCCTTTTGCATAATTTCCTTTACAAGCAGAACCTGGCATTTACAGTGTTCTGGAAATACTTTTAGACGTTGGATTTCAATCATAACAGTGGCTTAAAATATTATATTAGAGAATTTTAATAAAAAGTAATGTTTTTCCATTAATTAAAGCAGATTGTTTTTCCTCAAAATGTTTTTTTTTAGTAACAAGTGTCTTTACCATGTTAAGAAAAAGAATTTACAATTATCCTTTGACGTTTTCTTTAAATAACTTTATCATTCCTTCGATAGATCTCTTTTGAACTAATAAAGGGTTTATAATCTGTCGGGGTGTTGCTAGTTTGATTAAACGGGTGCTAAGTAGCTAGCCAATGACTTCCTTGAAGGGTTAACATTACCCCGATGAATCGCGTGCCTTGACCTCATCCACTACGCTACAAAGAGCCTTCCTTACCTCAGGTCTGGGTATAACAGGCTAATGCAACATTCTTTCAACAGCGTCCGTTTAAGCCCTTGCAGGCCCTTTCCTAAACGGTTTCTGAATGTCTGTGATTTAGCCTCCTTCAAACAGAGTTCTTTCTTTCGTTGTAACTTTCTCATAAACATGAACATTCATATCCCAGCTATTGATAAAATAAAAAAATTAAATAAATAAACAATAAGGAATATATACATTATGACAGTTTTAAGGCATTGTGCTACTAACTCAAAGGCCCCAAGTTACGGAATCCGGCTATGGCGGATAATTATTGTTTTAGTTACAGTAGTCGGTCACGGGGTACGGGGTCCACTTAGCCTCATAAAGTGGGTACCATTAATTGGGGAAAAATCTGGCGGTCCAGCGTGATTCAGAACAATTCACTTTCTTGCACAACCGTTGTTATTGCAACAGACTGCACATCTGACCCTTGTCAGGGTTGTAGCGGTGCAGACTTTTTTTTTTTAAATATTTGTTTTATATTCTTGAGGGTTAACAATAAATAAAACAATATTTTTGAGACACGACTATATTGCTCTCATGATCATATTCTACAAGAATTACTTAAAAGAAAAAGAAAAATATTTCTTCAATAAATTATTAAGTATTACAAAAAAAAAGGAAAATATTCAAATTAAGATTAAGTAATTGAAACATGATTTACAATTGGCTATTAAAGTGTATACTACATAATTGTAATTCCACTAACTCAACAAGATCAGTTTCACAACTAGATAAAAGTGATTGTAAATAATAATTATATTTATTAATCTTAATTTCTATTCAAAATGTAGTTTCTCTATAGGACATGTCTATGCAAAGTCGCATAACGTATCCTGAATATAGTTTTACTGTTGACTGACTCTCAAGAACTTCAAATATATATTTTAACAGTGTAGAATGGCAGAAAAAAAACAACATATTGAACAGTTTATGTTTATAGGAACCCCTTTTGAAGGATAGAAAACTAGATAACATTAATGTGTAAACATCTCACATCAACAGTCTAAAAAAAGTATATCTTCCAGATACAGTACATTACTCAACGATATACCAACGCATTCTGAAACATAGGAACAATTTGTAAAGAGTATATTAAAACCAACGATCAGAAGAAAACAGTTAATATAAATACCAAACAATCTAAAATGTACTTAAATATCTTAAAAATAAATTAAGTAGTACGTATAACTACAGTAAACATGCATAGCAAATGAAAGTAAAATTACTTAAGTGATGTTTATGTTTGTCAGTTTACCCTGAGAAAACCTGAGAACAAACAGCTATTTTTCAAAATGTATTCATATACAAGATCGAAAGGTGGTCAAAATTAATTAACAGAATATAATGGAAGGATTCCAAACACAAAACCTTGAGTCCCCTGAATATCGATAAACAATCAACAGGTTGGTATATTGTTCACCGATGTTTTGGAGATCCAAGGTTTTCAAATATGAATATTCGAATTAGGTACATTCAAGGTTGTAATATGTAAACATGGGAGGAAATTCATAAATAAGTAACTTATAACAGTTTATTTCAAATCAAGGTGTATCATAATATACAACAATTTCTATAAAAAAAAATAATAATTTATTTAAACTGTTGAAATAATAGCAGGTGGCATTACAATTTTTAACCTACAGTATGTGGAGGAAGATACCTTGTACAACATTCTTAATATTTGGATGCTATATTTAGAGAAATCGAATGTGGGAAGCTTCAACAAATAAATTTAGTTTTCTTTTGAATTTTTACTAGTTTACATAGTTATTCAAGTTTTTCATTAAAGCGGTAGATGTTCTAGAAATTAAATTAGTTTATCATCAACTTATACTGTACATTATTTGAAGTTTAAAATTCGCTTTCCTAAAATGTTAATTATATTATCTGCTGGAAAAAAGGAGAAACATTTTTTTTCTCAACTACAGTTGTTGAATGATTATAGTGTGATAATGTTTCACTGATTTTAAATAATGACTTCATAAAACCGCCCGAACTGAACTTCCCTTCGCTGGCCTATCTTAGGCCACTGCTTTCTAATTTGCTGCATGAATCTTTGTAGATTCTGTCTATCCATCTTGTTTTTGGCCTATGGTCTCTTGCTAATCATACTGGCATGTATAGTTGTGTAGGTGATCTGATGTATCTTTCCAGGCCAAATACCCCTCCCATCTTAACCTCTTTGCCTTCATATTGTGTTGTCTGGCCAGTCTCTAGTTCTGTAACATTTCACCCCTTTCCATTGGTCATTCTACATATACAACTCCAATAAGTATTTATTAGGGTTTTTTTTTCCTTTTTCCATACCGTTTTTTTTTCTAAATATATTTTTTTTTTAAGTTTCGTAGATTGTCACTTTTTTTCATTTCTAGCTATGTTTCATCTATAAAAACTTAATTCACCATCGAAAAGAAAAAAATCAAATAAATTCTAATAAAAACTTCCATTGAAATGTAAAACATATAAATATATAATAATTGTTATAGCTATAGCTAGAATTGAAGTAAACATAACTTTTATAAATATAAAAGAAATAAATTAGTATAATATATTTTTATATTAATAATGGGGTTCCAAAGATTTTTTTACTTAATCCTTTTAATTGATATTTAATAATTAAAAATGAATTTCACTGAAAAACAAATACAATAAAGTTATAAACTTAAAAAATTAAATTTGAAAATTTAATAAATGAATTTTCTTTGTCGTTTATTAAAGAAGAGATTCTTCATTCTTCAATGAGATCTATTCAGGAAACAGGCACCCTTAGCGTTTCACCTTCTGAAAATGAGTTTACAATTATCACTTGACGTTTTCATTAAATAACTTCACGACTCCTTCTCCCTGAGCCCCTTTGATCTAATAAAGGTTGATAATCTTCAGGGGGATTTCTGAATTGAGAAAATGGGTGCTAAGTAGCTAGCAAATGACTTCCTCGAAGGGTTAACATTTCCCCCGGGATTTGCGTGACTTGCCCCCATCCGCTACGCTACAAAGAGCCTTCCTTACCTCAGGTCTGGGTATAACAGGCTAATGCAACATTCTTTCAACAGCGTCTGTACGAGACCTTACCTAAACGGTTTTTGAATGCCTGTGATTTAGACTTCTTGTAATTGAGTTCATCCTTTCTTTGTAACCCTCTCACATCCTGAGGAATATTTTACTCTTGGCCTGAACTAAGAGTTTCTATTGAGTAAAAAAAAAATTATGATAGTTCGTACTTCTTTACTTTTTGGTTGAACTAAAAGAAAATATTGCATACAGAATAGGTTTTTATTGGATTAAATATTTATTCAAATAATTTTGTATCTAACTAATTTATTATTCGATTGTAATTATTCGGCTTTTTTGTCCTTTAAATAAATGTCATTTAATGCCATCAGAGAATAACACAAATTAGTTTTTTTAAAAAACCTGTTGCCAACGTATCGGAAATATTTTCTAATCTTCATCGGGGCTAAGAACAAAAAAAAATATAACAACCAATGAATAAAAGGATATATAGAATATTTGAAGTACATAATGTAAAATGTATAAAATAAAGTAATGAAAGAAGTGGTATAGGTAATTAAATTTGTAAGTGAAATACCATGAAGATATAAAGTTATATAATGCAAATAAACAGCGAAACATGGATATTTTTTTTTTAAGAAATAAATTTTATCCAATTTTAGTCTCAAAACAATTTTTATTTCTTTATAAGTCCAACGTTCCGGCCTATTCGTCCATCTCAAGGACAATTTATCACAAATAGCTTTTATTATTCATATGATCTTTAACAATTTTAAACAAATAACAATATTATTAACAAATTATCATACCTTAATACAATTTTAGAACATCATTTAAAAAAAAAAACCTTATGCAGACTATTCTGCCAAGGTCATTAATTTCAGTCCACAAATTACTCTATGAGACTTTAAAACATTAGGGAATCATATAATAGTGTTAATAAGCAATTCTTAGATTATGTCTGATTACCTAATTCGTCCATTCTTTACATTAAATTAAAAATTGAAACTTTTTATCGCAGTCCACCTACTCTGTTATAATTTATCACAATATTTGTAACCTTCCCCACACTCAGGCCAGGCATTTAATTTATTTATTTTAACTATATCTTGGTTAAATTTCCTCCTTCTTTTATTATTAAAATTCATATCAAGGTTAATAATAATTATCAACATTAATTTATCCCATATTTTTCATAAATTAATTCTACTTAAAATCTCTGCATAGTGTTGGTTCAGATTTCTCATGTCGGTTGTAAATTTCACTGTATAATTAATGCTTTTGTATATGTAAATGGACTCAAGTATTTTACAAGGAATTTTATATATTAATCCAGATTGATTTTTCGTATCAATTCAGTCCTTCAATATACTATAATAATTTTTAATTTTAATAAATTCTGGATTGGGTCCACTGAAGATTGCAAATATTGAGCAGTTGGTCAGTTGGTATAATTGTATAAAGATCATGGTCTAGTTGGGTAAGGAAGAAAATTTGGAGTAAAATCACTGAGATAGATGGTAAGGCGACATGCTCTCTCTCATTAATTTCTCCTCTCCTTCTGGCTTCCGTCCTCAGTAAGGAAACCACTTCATGAAGTTACGAGCGCATCATAACTTTGAATTCAAGAGAAGAAATAATAAACGATTTCTCAGAAAGCCAAAACAAAAATAGCTCTCTTCTTCATGGTCTTCAAACCACAGCGGTTGCTTTTTTGTTTTTACTATTGGCCACAAGGGACGCTAATGTTGCTCATATTGTGGGGGTGGGACAACTCGTTTTAAATGGAACAACTCTTAAACATACACTGAGAAATAACCTTGAAAATATTTTTACTAAGTTACGACGGTATTTGTTAAATTCGTCAGTTAAACAGAGAAAGTTCTGTGTATAGCATTGAACGTTCTTGAAAATTATATATTTTAAACTCATTAAACCATCTTAAAAAATAAAATAAAATAAAAATCACTAAATAAACAGTATGATGCAAGTTTAAATGATTTAATATTTGAACAAAGGACAAAGAGACCATCCAGGCAAAGCGACAGGGCATGGTTAATGAAACAACTCATTCAAAGTTTTTTTAAAGAATAATCCCTATGTTTTCCTCAAATATAGCTTCGAAATAAAAAGTTTCTTATAGAATAAATGTGATTCTTTTTGACTTAATTATTTGTTTCATTGTAGCTATGAGTCAGCTCTGTGGGGTCCACCCAGCCTCATGAAATGGGTACTCTTCATTGGGGAATAATCTGGCGGTCGACCATGAATCTGAACAAATAGTAACTAGACCAACGGTTGTGCAAGAAGGTGTCATTAAACAACCGTTGGTCTAGTATCAGTCCATTCATAGGCTGTAGTGGTTATTTTTTATTAATATTAAAGTTTGTAATTACGATTTTTTAATAAATTATTATTACGGACTCTTCCCCAAATTGCACATGTATTTAAACAATATTCAGTGATTCAGAACTGATTTATTTTCATTGTTTGTGCAGAATGGTTTAGACAATATATACACACACGCATATATTTTTTTTCATCTTATTCCAAATTAGTTGAACTAATTGGAGGAATGGACAATTCCTCTAAGAACTTTATTTTAATATCTTTGTATAATTACTCTGTTGGAATCTTTTGTGCACAGCTGAATTCCATAAGACTTGTTTGTATGTTAGAACTTAGTGATAGACAGAATTATAGGATTTTTTTTTTAATTTAAAAAGTATAAGTATATTTCGTCTTCGTTTTATCTTTATTCGAAACAAATTTAAATAGATATATAGAAAACTATTGGTTAATAACCTTTAAAATTGTTGAGGATGGTAAATGTTTATGTCTCATGGTGCAAAAGAAAACTATTTATGCCAAAGTTTAGATAAAACATTCAATAGAAAAAATAAACTATTTATAAAATTTCGATCATTGAATTCTATTCAAGTGGTTAATGGGATGTCAGCTGGTAAGAGGGGAATGAATTTACCGAATGCAGTTTTCTGGGAACCTCAACTGTTGATTTGGACTGCTGTCATGTGAATGCTATTACGATGATATACGATTTTGAAGTCTGCCAAATTCACACATCCTCGGATCATTTCCCGATTCAATCGCTGTTGAAAATTTTTGTGTGTGACTACAATAGTTCCACATGCTCTGACATGACAGGGGTTTAAGTTTGTTTTGTTAACCGCGATTATAAATGATTTATTAAGACCAGATGATAAATTGTGACACAGAAAACCTCAATTTACTTTTCATTGATGAATTTGATTAATTATAAAATAAAAACTGATAAAAGCTTTGATATAATAAAATCATTTGGGTACAAGAAACGTAAAAATAAATTGAAATAATTGTATGACGCTTATGAACTGAAAACGTAATTTAATGAAATTAAAAATTAAGCAATAAATTATAAAAATGAAACTAAAAAACAAACAAACATTAATTTCTAATATTTAGTTACTTCGGTTTTGTCTGAATTGTACTGTACATAAAAATAATTGACCATAACTGAATGTGAAGATGTTCTGGGGTGCGGTCAAAAAATAACACACATACTTAGCTATAAATTCACCCACAGAAAAAAAATCATAAAAGTTTACATTAATTGTTGTAAACATTGTTTAACAAAGGTAAAATGAACAAAAAAAGTTTTTCAACTATTCAATTTCTAATTTTTTTTTACCGCTTTCTTTTTTTATAACTCCTTACGGTACTTGTTCACAATTCACGTTGTATATAGATTTGTTTAGTTTTACTATTTTGTTTTTTTTCAAACAAAGGCCCTCCCTGCTGTTACTTCTATATTTTATTATTCTAGACGTTTCGAACTTTCATCCATCACCTGGCCCCATCTATAATGTATTAGAAATAATTAGATTTTATCAAAGCTTTACATCCATTTCCATAATTTATGACTATATAACACACTGTGTACCAATTATTATATGATACAAAACGGAGACGTGATTGGAAATATTAAAATGTTTCGGTATATAATCTTTTTTTTTTAAGAACGTGGAAGATTTTTGAAAGTTGCTACAGTTTTATATCGAACTCGGTTAAGTGTGTAACAACGCTATAAAAACATCTGGAGTGGTTTAAGTTGGTTGAAGACCCTGTCAGTACTAAAACCAGAATTGGGAGATTTTGGAAATCCGTTAAGAGTAAAGATCTCTTGTTACTCCAAGAATCGACATATAACCTCTGGGACGATAAATTTCTCATTAAAACGGATTTTTCTCAGAGCCCTCAGATATATAGCTGCTATAAAGATACACATACAGATACCAAAGGCCGTTTCTTTGGCCTAATTAGAGGTTTTTATACCCGTATCTAGGCCATTTATAGAGATATAAGAAAGTTCAAAGTGTTTTCGAATCACTACTCCAGATCTTGAAATAAAGAAAGTAAAGAGAGCAATACTATATTCAGCAATGCTGTCCAAATACATTGGTTTGCTATAGCACACACTATATTGATCAATCTATGATATATCAAAGATACTATTTATCAAATATTATTCTTTTTTTTAACAATTTCATTTTATTTTTATATATTTTTATTCCATCTTCTTCTCCTTCTTCTCACTCAATGTTATCCTACACTTTTCTTATTTGCGCTAATCTATCTATTCTACTCTCCTTTTTTTCTACTCTCCTATTCTACAATACTTTCCATCGCTAGTGATCCACAACGTACGCTCAATCCGTTACTAATTATCAATGGATAGAAATATAGTAATAAATAAAGAATAAAACAGCCAAAGCAGTAGAACAATTAAAAAATAAATAAATATATTTGAGAAATTAGTAATTAATTTTTTAAAAAAACATTTATAAAGTTAAATAAAATGAATGAATAAGTTTTAAAAGCAAAAATAAATAGGTCACAAAAATAAAATAAAATGTTATTTTTTAAATTGGTAGACTTTTTTGATTTTGTTTTACAGAGTTTTAGTCCCAATCGTAAGTGAAATAAATAAAACATATTTGGAGCTACAGCCTTAAAACCTATTTTTCTATGGCATTATAAAAGGGTATAAGAGCTCTAAGTATTTATTCATGCTACAAATACAGGACAAAATAGTGAAAAATATATATTAAATAGTGTAGAAAGATCATAGTAATAATAAAGGAATTGTATCTTTGCTAAAAATCGCAGGTTCTTCTAAACTCATCGTTAGACGTTTATACATAAATGGCAATACAACTGATTTCTATTTTCATACTGAGAGATGCAGATCGATAAAAGTTAACGAGAAAGTGTTGTAAGTTATGAAAATTAGCCTATTTCCGGCCCTGAAGCGGGCATAAATATTTGTTTAAGTCCACTAAGACAGATAATTGGAAGACGAGATAGGGAAGCAATTAGCTACGGTTTAACTGTTTACTCTTGGTTTAACTGAGGTTACCGCTCTGCCCAGTCGCACGGAACAAACCCTCAACCTCCAAGCAACTCGTCCACATCAAAGTGTTTAGTAGTCCTTATTAATGTGAATAATTCTCTTGCTTGTCTGGATTCATGAACAATTACAATTCCAGATTCTCAGTCTATTCTGTACACACAATCTAACTATTTCGATAAAAGGAAGATATGACAAGTGATTTAGTCACTTATGATTTACAAAATGTTCACATAAGACAACCTGTTATCAGAATCAACAATGTGTAAGGTTCAATATATTCAAATTTTTAAATTATTGCCTAGCGGTTTTCCTGAAATTCATTCTTTTTTTCGAAAACAGGTTTAGGATTTACTGTAAGAGAAGTGGATTTAAACTTCTTTTAATGTAAAACCTCTCAATATTTTGGCTTTTGAATAATTTTATAGCGCCTATTAGACGAAAAAATTTCGAAAGTTCCAAACATCCTAGTGAGGTAAATAGCACCAACTGTCGAGTGTATACAATGTTTTGATAGTGTACGATCGTTACTTGTAGTTTCCTCACAGTTTCCGTAGAATAACATTTTTGTTTCTCCTTACTCAGACTCCTTGTGACAATGTTGTTCGTGTTTGGCTTTGTTAATAATATGGAACTTCTCTTTCAAAATATATTACTTGCTTTTATATTCAAATATTCTTTTTAAATTAAACCATAAATCATGCATTAGTTGTATTATTTCAAAAATTATTTTTAGGTACACATTTTCTAGTGCTAAACTTTGCATAACTTTATAAAAATTAAAATTGAACATACATATAAACACAATATAAACTAGCAGACTTCTTTCATCTTTCATTTACACTACTAAGAAGCAGAGAAAGAAATACTAGACTTTTCTGACTCCTAAAAGCAAATAAATTCTTTAAAAAAGATGTA
>NW_027113738.1:79390-88368 GCF_000696795.3 Halyomorpha halys | reverse complement strand
TATATATTGAGCTTCAAGAATTTTATTTTTCATTATGCTTAGCATTGTAAATTATGAAAGTTGATTTATGAAGATGTCAAGCAAATATTTAATAAAAGTTATTAATCGATTTCAGTCATTAATCATAAAATATTAGAAAAAAAAACATTTTTTTTTTGGTAAGAAGGTATGAAAAATGAGTTAAAATAAGACAAGTTACTAGCGTAATATGTTAAGGGGGGCTTGAGTTATTTTTAAATTGGATATATTAAAAAAAAAGCTTTGGGTTCCTTAATTTTATCTTATTAATATGTTGCTCTGTTTTATGTTTTACTAATTTTTCTTTTTTGCTATTCATCTATTCCACTTTATTTATTTGCACAGTTGAAGAGCCCCTCCCAATTTATTTCGAGTTCCTCCCTAGGTAAATAAAGTTGAGAAAATGATTGTATGAAATTCATACAAGAAGTACCTATTGGTTTTCAGTTGCTTATAATGTATTTTAGCGTAAACTAACCTATCTCTTAGCTTTATAACACTTGTTTGATAAAATAATCAACACGGTGAGAACTAATAGGTTTTTCTTTCATGTTTACCCTGAGGAAGTTAATGCATAAATTTCAGACTTTCTGACTCATGTAAGTGGGTCAAAAATGGAAAATATTAAAAAAAGTGTTATCAGTATTTCCTGTTTTTGTTTATATTAAACATCAAGACATTATGTTTTTACTTCACTATTCTAAGCATTGATTTATAATGATCTAATCTCCAGATATAGCTTTTTAAAAAGCAAAATTTCTTAAAAATCTGCTGAAAGATTAGTAGTTAGTTAATTTATTTTGAGAAATCTATATCTCAGGAACTATGTGACGTACAGATGTCTATTAGCAATCAAATTAAAGCTAGTTTAATAGACCATAAAAAAGTTTATGAGCTATACCTTTGTAGGAATAGTAGTTTCCATGATATTTACTAAAATAAATTGGTTTAGAGTTGTTCGGACAATAAGTTTGATTTATGAAAACTTCATTTCAGAAACCATTGGGCGTACTGCCAGCGCTCAAATTAAAGCTAGTTAAATTTACTACAACATAGTTAATTATGTTTATCTTTGTAGGAGTAGTACTTTTTATATTTGACAAAATAAACTCACAAAATGTTAATTTCTATCTCTAGATCCATAAGACGCACATATGTCTGCCAGCACTCAAAATAAAAGAAACTTAACTTACTATAAAGTAGTTTATGACACTTATCTTATTACTCCTACGAAGATAAACATTATAAACTACTTTATCGCTCATTAAACTACATTTAATTTGAGTGCTAATAGAGATCTGTTCGTCAAATGGTCGCTGAGATATAAATTTTTTAAAATAAATTCACTAACTAATCTTTCAGTACGTCCCATACATTTTTATGAAATTTTCCTTTTTAAAAAGCTATTTCTCGAAAACTATTTAACGTAAATAACTCTATTAGGGCTCATGTTTTAGCAAATTTACTCTTCTTTAAATGACGTTCTCTTAGGTTTTCTTGTGTTGTTCCTACTTTTTAAGATATAGAGCTCCGAATGAAAAATTAGTTTGTTTTTTTTATCGTTTTGAAACAGCCGCCATTTCTTATTTCCCGTACCTATATTTGGTAGACTCATCAATTTTGACTATTAACTATACATAGTTTTCATTAAAGTAATCAAATATTGGGGTGAGATAACTGCCATTTTTCTTCTTTTGGGCTCTTGTACTAAGAAGGAGGTCCACCCGTCGGTGTGTAAGTAGACAGCGTCAGCGAAGCCGAACTTATTCTTCAATCATAATCGTTTTGCTGAGTGTTCTAAGAAATGTGAGAGCCCGTGCAGTTGGAAAAACCACAATAATTCCTCAGAAGTGGTGGAGACCAGCATTACCACAACTCACTTTTTACAACTCGCCTCATTTTTATATGCAATCGAATTTCTTGCACTACATTTCTAATTGACACAGGTACAATGTAAATATCCTAGGGGATACTACAGATTGAAATATTGCATTAAAAACATATATCTCTAAAAGTGATAGTATACGCTATTTCAAAGAGTTATATACAATTTTTTTAAATATAACAACTTTTGGGAAAACAAACACTGTTTTTTATTAGCGTATCTTGATTATATTATAAAAAAAAGTTTTAACATAATTTCAGTAATGTGAATATAAATGACATCATTATTAATCAATTAAGTACTAATAGTATGTCATGCAATATATATTTTTAAATAAAGATTTCAATTAGAAAAATGATTTACGTAATTTTTTTTAGGGTTATAGACAATAAATAAAGTGAATAAATTGGATTTAAAAACGGAAAATATGATGTTCGAAGCGACATTCTATTTATAAATAAAGATTGATGAAGTTAGGAAAGTGTTTGTTTTTCAGGAATCGTTGTATATATTCTATGACTACAGTCAAGAATTGAATTATATTGTTAAAATGAAATATTCCAAATTTCTTCATTTGAGTTTTTATTTTATTTTTTTATATGAGTTAAAAATTTTACTTATGATATTTTCTCCTTATAATTTTTTTATTATTACTATTTTTATGTATTCTATAATTTTAGTATGAACATGATCATTCATCACTATTACATATTACCCGAGTTGTGGTAGATTGTAGTAATTATCAATAAATAAATATTATTATAATTATTGTTAAAAAAAAAAACAATATGAATGTTTTAACGAATAATGAAATACTACATAATATTGTATATTAATTCCGTATTTCAAAATACCTGTTATATAAATTTAATAAAATCTATAAGTTATTGTTTTTTGAAAAAAAAATATGGGTGGCTGAAACTAGCAATTACAATTAGCTCAATAGAGCGGTCCAGTTTTTCCCATTCAAATACTTAATCATCCCCTTTCTGACAACTTAATGGCTCCAAAATATTTCTTTTCCTTCCCCCCTCTCCTCTAATATTTCACAACGCCCCAATTAAGCATTCTCTTTTTCTCCAATATTACTGGAAAACAAATAGGACGATTCTACTACTATGTGTCCATAGTTGATTTTGTTTTTTTTGTTTTATTCCAATATGTTCATACATTGATAACTATAAATAAATTGAGGCAATTTATGATTATTTATAAAAATTATTTTAATTAAATTTATTTATTTTTATTTTTATTTTCCGTACCACAACTTAATAGTCTAAAACCGTAGTCAAAACATTTTTTTTAATATTTAAAAGATTGTATGGGGATTATAACAAGTATTAAAAAATTATACATATAAAAATCCGTGGATATTTGTTTTTATTTCTTTCAAGGTGTGAAAATATTTAGAGGTATATTATATAATTGAAACTCAAACTTTGTCTCTATGTGATATTACTGTTATTTTTTTTTCGAATTATATTTATGAAGCAAACAAAAAATATTTAATAGATATTGACATATTTTATGTGTAATATTAACAAGGATATTACAACTTGAAAAAAATAAGAACAAAAAAATTCACTCTTTTAGACACCAAACATAGTTGAAAAATTTTATTAATAATTATCAATTATTAACGAATAATAAAAACAATGAGAAAAAGATAAATAAATAGAATGAAGAAGGAACAAATAAAAGAGATATTGGAAAAAAAATATTAAAGATACATATAGAGATCTAAGAAATTTCTTTAATAAAACAATTTGTAAAGACTTTCTGTCCCACAATATTTTTAATAAATATTTCCACTTACTCTTGTTAAACAGATCCGTTACTTAGCAATACATCTGGGCAAACGACTGACTTGGAATCTTCATACAAGGCTGAAAACTAATTCACTATTACAACACTTACGAGACATACGGTCTAGACTTTCAATTACTTACTCTAGACTCATTGATATGACTATAATAAGGCCTATCTGGACTTACAGAGTTAAGCTTTAGGGCTTCATTAAACCATGGAATCCCTCTCGTATCTAATCCTTACAATCCAAAATACTTTGTAAAATCTTTAATGCTCCTTAAAGAATTTACTTTAAGATGCATCGTTTTTTTTTACTTTGGAAAAGTATACATTGTTTGTTTCTAAAGGAAGTTAGAGGTTTGAAAGTTCAAATTTACAACATTTACTAGACATACGGTCTAAACTTCCAATCCATTACAAAAGACTGATCTACATGACTACAATAAGGCCAATCACACGGAGTTGAGCTTTAGGGTTCCACTAAGCCATCGAATTCCTTCCGAATCCAATTCTTATGTTCCAAAAACCTTCGTAAAATCCTTAGTGCTCCTTACTTTGTCACAAATCAAGTCATCAATTCGGACCTTAATGTTACATATGTTACCGATTTGGCCACATACTAATCATTCCACCATAAACCCACGATCCTAACCACCCAAACCCATTTGATTTTAACCTAGCATCTCCTTTATTACCTGATAATCCTCCTGAGAGTCTAAAAAGAAAAATACCTGGAGATCTTCTCTACTAAAAATGTTATTAGAGCATTGGGTATTATGTCCCAAGATACTTTATTTTCTATTCTGAAAGAAAAGATTGTTAAGAAAATTATCTGATTTTTTTCTGAAGAGAAAAATTTCAAAATCTAGAAATATTCAGACACTGAATAACTTATTTGCCAAGCGTTTTTCTGTTCTAAATGGATTTCATTTGTTCCTGAAATAGCGTGAGGAAGAAAAGAAAAAAAAAGGAGGGGATTTCCACTGTCATCAGCCAGTTGGTAGAGGCTCTCAAGAAGGTAAGGGATGAATGGGAAGGGTGGCTCCGGTATAGGAATCGTAGATTTGCCAAGAATGGGGTCTCTTCTACCTCGGCGCTGAGCAGATTTCAAGAAGGCAATAGGCCTCTATATTCTTTGCCAACTATATTCCTGCTCTAAGATAGCATGTCCGCTCTAAATAAAACAAGGTTGTGTAATCGATTTTATCGAAAAACGGCCATCAATTATTTTGACTATCTATAGGTGGGCCTTCTTATATGGTAAATGTAGGAAGTACATTTTTTTTAACAATTGATTAAGGGGGGATAGACTTATAAAAAAGACACTACTAACTATACACAATGTTATAAATTAAAACAAAATTAAGATAAAATAAATGGATCAAAATAATAATTCTTAATAAAAGATAAAAGTAAAGTTAATAACAAAAACAACATTTTTAGATTTAACAAAATAAATAATTGACTTGTAATGGAAAAAAAAAATGAATTTAAGAAAAAGATGAAGAGAGAAAAAAAAGAAATTAAGATGAAGTAACAGAATTGTTAAATATAGAATTTATAACAGGGATTTCTGCAGCAGCCTGGGTGTCAGTATTCGAGTTGTGGTTGGGTCTCCGAAGTTGTAAGTCACGGTTCCTTTAACTGTTACCCAGTTACCTGGGAGTGGAACTTCATGAACCTTTTTTTGATGTAATCCTCTCCTTGTCTTTATTTGTAATTTTGATGATTATGATTATTTATGAAAACAAAAATAGGTCTGTACGACAATTACTTCCTATATCAAGATACAGCTCTTTAAACATTTTTCCCCCTGAATGTAAAAAATAAATGTCATAATTGTTTCTCATTCAGTTGAATAACAATATTAATTTTGAACGAATTTGAAGTACATTTAATTCAGTTTAATTTTCTCAAAATAACCGATTACCAAAATCATTGAAAAGTAAAATATGTGATTTAGAAAATTGTATACATTTTTATTTGTTCATAATTATAACACTCTAATTAACATAATTGATATAAAATGTAAACCGGAAGTATATAATAAGAAGAATTTACATATTAAATTTACATTTCATTATAATTTAAAAATTACTACTTACGTAGTTTTCTGTACGTTGACACGTACGTGTTCTATACACCCGTTTTACATAATATATTTTTTAATTTATTATTACTAGAATTTAATAATCAGAACTTGTACATTTTTTTTTCTCTTAGATTCCACTATTGGATATTTTGAATATCAACCATTTTTAAGAGAAACATTTCACCTAAATATTCTCTCAAGAACTGAAATGAAAACTGATTGAATTTACTTCAAATTTGTTAAATATGATTGCTCTTGTTGAACAACAATTCTGACGATATTTCACAAAATAATTTAAAAATAATTTTTAACTTATTTAGCTAAACGGTCAATGTCTCTTGAGCTGTATTTAATGAATAATGGTCGCACATAGTTTATTTAATTTTCATGTGGTAGGATATTTTATCGCCTTTAAATCAAAACTAATGACTATTTAGTAAGATAATACAAAAGGATTATTTGTACATGTTAATATTCTTATAACTTTTCTTGTATTTATATTATAATTTTGTTAAGTATTGAAATGTATTTACTCAATTTTTTCACTTATTTGTTTGTTTTATTTTGTTTTTCAGGTAAGTCATTGAATACTGCGGATGGAGGTAACATAAGTAGCTCCCTTGACCAATAGATGGGGAGGAAACCTTTTGTGCAAATTAATGTGATTTATTATCTAACGAAATTGTTAAAGTATGTATTTGTTTATGTATTAAGTATTTGAATTTTGAATAGATGAATAGTTGTTATATTTATGGATGTGAAATTAATTACGACTAAAAAACTGTTAAAGGAACAGATTATTTTTTTAATGTTTTACAATCATATATTTTCATTTGTGGATGAATTAGATGATATTAATTGAACCGTGATTGGGTTCCGTATTCCTTCAAATGTGAGGTTATATTTTTTATTGATTGCTATGTGACATATTCTTTAGTGTTTCAAATTACCAGTTTAGTAGTTAATTTTGATTGATTTTTTATTTTAAACAAAACTTATATAAACTAATACTATGAATTACTATTTAATATTAAGCGAGTAATTCTGAATTGATGGAGAAAAAACTGTGTGTATTTTAAAAGAAAATCTAATTCATAACTTGAGAGTTTAATATCTCGATTTTTTTCTATTTCCTTCTGATCATCCATAAATAAAATAAGGAAGTGCCTCAAATGAAATTTAACAGTTTGCATTATTTAATTTTATTAAAAAAAAATAAACAAATTAAAGCTTTTTTAGCTAATATTGCACGTTAGAACTACATATTATTAAAGTTATATAAAGAACTTAAATATTGTTTAATAACTAAGTTTATGGTTATCAATATTGTATATAATTTATGGATATAAGACATTATGAGAAAAGCTAAATTAATAATATTTTTATTCATTTACCCTGTATCAGGGATTTGATCTTATTACAAAAATTGTTTTTTCCAATTATTTATAGCTTTTTGGTTGTTTTTTTTTCTTATTTCTTTGCATATTTTTATAGAAAAATATTACATAATAATTATTTAAAAAATATTAAAGTTTTTTTTTTCCAACGATATTAAAATTTAAATCTTTATATTTTGAAAGAGGTGTAGTTGGGAAACTATTTTAAAATAAAGTTATATCTCCTTTCAAAATCTCATGTAAATGCCATATTTTAAATAATCTTAATTTACTAAGTAATTGTTTGACATTTGTTTTATTTTTTTATATAAGCATAACTTAATAAAACCTAAGATTAATCTAGTCCCAAAACAGTACTGCTGATTTAATTTTAAATTATATTCCTCAGTTCGAAAACGATTTCGAGAGTCAAAATGATTTAAGAAAACCAAACTAATTGTTTGACGATACGAACTTTGAATTTATTAAACCAGAGATTCATCAAATCCCCAGAAATCCATGTTTGTGACACACTGTCACAATTGGTGTGAGATGCATGTAACTGTCGACATTAATAATTCTGAGTAGACAATTAACAAAGAAATAGTCTTGGCTCGCCTTGCATTCCCGGGGACCTTCCATTGTTCCGTCTACATTCCGACCATCAATCAACCAGGATCCGGGGATCGTCGAAATTAATACCTTGCTCATTATTTCAGAATCACCGTCTAAAACCCAGCCTTTCTTCCATCTCAGGAAATGTTTGGTTGTCATGCTTCATCTCATATCTGACATAAGAAAAAAATTTACAACGTTATTTAGTTTATGAAATTTAATAATATATTAAAAACTTAAACTATAACCTAGCTCAAATAGCAACTTGATTTTGATCTTAGGATAAACTTTACCATAGACAAACATTTTCAAAAAAATGACATTAAGTTGTACTGTATATAAGTATGTAAAACTTAAATATGCTATATATATTCAACAAACATCACCAGGTACACCAGTCTGATCAAAAGCCACTCATCTTTAGTTAATTTCTTAAATTTATACTAAAGTACTGCTCTAATGACTTATAAAACATCATGAACGAAATGTCAGGTATAGAATGAATATTAACAAAATAATATGTTATTTTGATGTTTTTTTTTTTTTTTTATTATTTCTTACATATAAATGAGTATGTAACCTGACACCCTAACAGTACTCAAAATTGTACAAGAAATTACTCTTTGATATTATAAATCAGTACTATAAAACTTCTTGGGACTATACTGATTTAGTATAATCCCAAGAAGTTTTAAAATTTAAAATGGTTCAGTAATCCAGCATATTAGGTGTATCATTGTAGCTCTACCAAAGGTTGAGAATATTTTTTTTTTAAATATTTATTTATTGCTATTTACAACTGTACATTATAATACATTTAGTAAATCTGATCTAAGTTAAATTGAAGTGTTACAGGCGTGTGGAGAAACTACCCATTGATAGCACTCTAATGACATTTTACATTAGCTGGTCTCGTGGCCATCTTCTTTTCACGCGCCTCGGAGGATTGTCAGAAATGGAAGAGATTAGAAACTTGGGGGTTTGAGTGGTTAGAGAGTTTACAATGGAAGGAGTGATATCTGGTTCGAGCTAGATCGGTTACATATGGAACATTAAGGTCTTTATGCATGATTTTATTTGTGACAAAGTAAGGAGCACTGAGGATTTTACGAAGGATTTTGGATTCTAAGGATTGAATACAAGAGGAATTCGAAGGTTTAGTGGAGCCCCAAAGCTCAACTCC
>NW_027113738.1:67276-75010 GCF_000696795.3 Halyomorpha halys | reverse complement strand
ATTGTCCCTGAAGATGGCCGAATTGGCCGAAACGTTGGACGTGTGAATGAAATAAATGTTTTGAGACTATAATTTGGATAGTTTTTTTGAATTATTTAGTAAAAAATTGCCAGTCTCAAGAAAGAAATTTAAAGATTATAAATATATATATATATTTTTCATTGTTAATTTAAACAGTTAAAGAATACATCCATTTTTTTATATGAGCCTTAAGAATTATTTGACTCAATATTGATCCATTGGACCACGATAACAATACCATGTTTATAAGATGTTTGAGTATCTAAAGGAAGACAATAAAATTGACAAAACCAAATGTAGATATAGTAAAAATAAAGTAAATCGCAATAACATTAAACAATATCGCAGTTCAAATGATTTCTTAAACATAAACATAAACCAAAACTACGGATTTTGATGTATTGTCGTACCTTCTCCACCCTAACACGTTTAAATTATTTTCGTCACCTACTTTCTTTTGAATCTCGTAGGTTCCTGGTTACTTCCTTAATATTCCCCCACCTTGATTATTGCTGTATGGTTTACGGGGGTGTCTGGGGATCTCTAAGCAAAATTAAAACGGTCAATTAATTGCTTTGTACGATTCATCTTTGGTGTTCCCAGGGACGCCTCTGTCACCTGATTTTATGAAGAATTGAAGTGGCTTTACCCCTCCTTTTTCTTGCTTCCTTCCTCTACCAAGTTATCCAATCCCGCCGTCCATCGTACATCTCTGATATCCTTTAACTTAAATCCTCAGTGCATTCCTGCAATACCCGCTCACGGCCTTCAGACTTAATAACGTAACTGCCCTTGAATCGCAGCCTTTGGTAGATCTTTTCTCATCCCTATGGAATTCTATTCCCTCCTTCGTTCGTAGTTCTAATACCCTTCCAACCTTCAAACCCCGTATCTTCGAACACCTTCTGTTTACCCATTCCGGAAGAATATTGAATGTTTCAAACAAAGTTTATATATTTTCTGTACTTAATATTCAGAATTTCGTTTATTCTTGTAAATATGTATATTAGCAGAAATTGTACCTTTCCATTTATTATTTTTAGTTTAATTATATTTAATTTTTATCATTTTGGTTTTCTATTATTTATTATCAGAAGTGTTTGTCATCTCATGTTTTTTTGATATGAAATATGGTTTTACTTTATTTGTTCTATTATTATTTTGTATGTTCTGTTAATTATTAATTATTTTAATATTTTCAAATATATTTTTTTATTATGTTTTATGACTTTTTATAATTTCATTCTTATTTTGTATTTCACTCTAACGCTCTAAAGCCTAATTCTGACGCCTTTATATTATTCTAAAGGGCTCAATCCCAGAATAAATTAAGAACATTATTATTATTATTTTTCTGATATCAAATATTTCAAACATATTCAATCTGACACACTAACAGTACTCATAAGTAATCAAATTGAACTTCAGCATATGCTAAAGATAAAATCTTTTAATATAATCTATTAAAAATAACATATAACCTAGTTTGTTAATTTATGATATTTATATTTAATTATAGGTAAGATATTTTATTATTTGAAAATAACAAAAATATAGAACGTATAACATTTATTTCATTGAGTATAAAAAATATCCAGATATAACTCCATCATCTAAAAAAACAAAACACTGAATGCAGTCTCTCTAACTTCTTTTTTTAACCATGCTTGAATTTTTAGAAGAAAAACCAAATACAAATGAATTGAATTTATTTTACTTCATGAAATATTGTTCGCCCTTTGATAAACATGTTTTTTTTTATAAAAAAGATGTATTATTGATTTAAAATGAAAGGATACAATAATTGATAAAAAATGTTCGGTTATAATTTAGGGAAATTATACAAAACAACATTGCAATAATAATAAGTTTAATATTTTTAAAGGCTTTACTGACGTTTTTAGAATATTAATAAATCAATAATAAACTACCTATTATAATTGCTCTCAATCTATATTTCAGAGGAACTTGTTTTTTCTTTGTAAGGGATCATAGAAACAAAATGTCTGTTTTCTGATATTGCATTCTCTAAGGTTATGTATTTATTTAGATATAAAAATCAACCTTTGCAATATAATATTTTATTGCCAATGATGTATAAAAAAAAAAACTTTTATCAGGATTAAACCAATTTAATATTCAATATTGATAAGGATTGAACGATTCCAAGGCTGCTCGACTGCTCAAGGAAATTTCCTGGCCATAACGAGCTGAAGCAGAAGCAAACAGAAGATGAGTTTAATAAAATAACTCTGAAATTCCATTCTCCTACGAAATACGTTTCTTCATTGTTGCTAGCGTTCTCCTCCTAGTGGCTTTATTTCCTTTATAAATGCTCACTTTTTATTCACAATTCTCTTAAATGGATATTCTACAATCAATATGGTATCATAGACTGTAAGAGATTTTTATCAGTTTAAATAATCAGAGAGCTTAGAAGAATCTTTTAAGCTTAGAAGTGATTAAAAGATAAAAGAGACTTATTTTTGATCATTACATAAAGTAGATTACGGATTTATTTTGAGCATGATTGATTACTATATATATGTAAAAGAAAGTAATTAAAAAAAATTTTACCATTTCAACTTAAAGAGGAAAATTATTTTTGAATACACTTACTTATATATTCTGACTTATGTTAGAACTGGTTTTGAAATTTTTTCTTAGAAAAGGCCATTTTTTGTATCTTTAAGTTGAGAAAACAGACAGGTATGAGGCATTAAACATTAATTGATTTTTTGCACAAAAGAAATGTTTCACCACCAAAAGAAAAAATAACTTAATATTACTCATTTTAATAAATCTTTATTTAATTTTTTTTTTACTAATGACTTGTAGCATTGCGATCTGTAAGGTCTACTGGTATTTAAAGTTTATTTAAAAGCAAAGAAACATTTCAAAACTAAGGATAAGCAGAAAGCAAAAGAAAAAACTTAATTTTTTGATAACTTTCTCTTTTAATGCATTAGTGTAAAAATAATTCTGAATCGATAAATATTTTGATTTAATACTTTAAAGAAGTATTAAGTGACCTTTATTTTAAATAACTATTTTATAGTTCTGATAATGACCAGATTCTCCACTTTAGTCCTGAGTGTAAAGCCATCACTCAGCCCCCATAGACTTTTAATATCAGAGACGCAGTTGAGAAAGAAAGGTCGGGATCTTTTCTGGAGTCCTGTATTTTCTTCCAAAAGTGAGGGAAGGGGTGGCAAAACTTGACTAGGCTGAATGTAAATATTGTAAATAGGAATAAATGTGTTTATGATGTTATTTTCTTTAAGTTTAATTGTGTTACATTTTATTGTTACTATTTTTTTTAATATCTTGTTATTTTTTTATATATATTTGTAGATATGTATTATGTGTTCAATTAGCTCTATTACTATTTCTGAATTTAATACGAATGAAAGTAATATTATATTTTATTCTGTCATGTACTAAAGTTATTCGTCACTATAAACAAAAAAAAATGAAGCAGTATTATAAAAATTACAATTTAAGATAAAATGGTACTTCATGATAGTTAAGGAGTGAGCGAACCTTTAATGTACAGTAAGACAAAATTATCTTATTGGATAACGAAAAATATTTAACAAAGTGGTTGTCTATATGGTTTACATTTTTTTTTAGGTTAGGAGATAATGGTTCGAGGAATATCTTTCATTCAGTTGCTAAAAACATAATGAAATCTTGTTTCATATTCCTAGGGACAGGTTTTTATTCAACTCAACTCAATTTATATTTCATTTAATTTATTCTATTATAGCAAACACTAAATATATTAGAGTGACAATACACTCGGCTATCAGAATGAAACCGAATGTTTAGATCAATTCATTAAAAAAAAAGTAAAAAATTAATCAAGTATCTAATATATTTGAATATAAAAATTTATATTATTGAAGGAAAAATTGGTTAGAGACGTGATTAAAGTCTACAAAAATGTTTTTAGTGTGATTTTCCTTCCTAGGATTACTTCTTCTGTTCATTATTTTCTTAATTTGTGTTAATAACCATATTTCATTTAACTTTTATGGGGTGATATTTTAGTAGTTGTGTAGTGGAAGGTAAGTAGCTTATAGTGTTATTATGAACATATTTCAAACCTTTTGTCTTCGTTAGTCTCGTTAACTGTTAAACCAACATAAGTTATGATTGATTCATAATCATTTTTATCATCCTTTTTACCTTATTGATCTAATTTTAAATTAATTTACTTTTTTCATACTAATATTCTTCCTATTAATGTATAATTTTTTTTTCAGAATTTTGAAAAAGTTTTGATGTGTTTCTTTTGTCTGTATAATTTTACTGTTGGGCCGCCCGTAGCTCAGTGGTTAAGATACAGTCTTACCAATTTTTTATGTCTATTGGCGGTGCCGGTTCGAATCCGGCCTGGGACGTTGACTTTTTTCATTGAGTGGTGGTCCCACAAAATGAAGAGCTTTGACCCCCAACCATGGTTAGGCAGTATAGAACTCCAATGGGAGTCTAGGCCAAAGAAAAAAAAAATTGCTGTTGTCTTAGCATTCACTATATTTATCTGGAGAAAGTCAATGCGAACAGTACTCAGATTTATTTCATTCAGAATAGGTAAATAATGTATAAAAGAGTTTTAAACAAATGTAATCCATTAGTTAAATTACTGATTATGCTTTTAGTAATTACTGTATAGTTTATACAACAGTTTTCTTTTATGTATTATTTTTATAGGTAAATATAACATATTTCATTTTTGATAGCCATATACGACGTAGAAGCTGAACAATATGAGATGTAGGCACGGTTATTGCTACCAGTTTAGCTAAATTACCTCCTACATCTCCTCCCTTTATAACCTCAGTCTTTCAACCTTGTTTAAATTTATACAATAAAGAGAAGTTTTAATTCATCTAATTTCCCCTGACGTTCTATGATCTATCTCATAATTATTTGCTAAGTGGAGTGAATCTATCTCAGTATTGTGCCCCTTCCAATTAATTTAGCGATTAACTGTTTCTCAACGGGCTCTCAAAGCTGCCAATTATCCTCTCTCGCTAATAGGGAAGATTGCTATACATTTATTTTTTCATGAAACTAATAATTAATATTATAAATAAATATTAGATATCAGTTTCAATATTAAGTACTGCATAATAAATTTCAAAAAATCAAAATTCGAAATATAATTTGTTTTTATATGACATTTGTGAAATTGTCTTTAACTCAATTGCTTGACATTAAATAATTTTTAGTTAACTTTAATAAATAATTTAGACAGGAATGTTTTAGTACAAGGCCCGAGAAGAAAAAAAGACAGTTATCTAACCCCAATTTTTGATTACTTAAATGAAAACTAGGTATAATTACTAGTCAAAATTGATGAGTCTGCCAAGTGTAGGTAGGGGGAATAAAAAATGCCGGCTGTTTCAAAACCTTAAAAAAGCATTATTTTTTCATTCAGAGCTCTATATCTTAAAAACTACCAACAACACTAGAAACTCTAAGAGAGCATTATATAAAGAAAAGTAAATTTTCTGAAATATAAGCTCTAAAAGAGCTATTTACGTTCAATAGTTCTCGAGATATAGCTTTTTAAAAAGTAAAATTTCTTAAAAATCTACTGAAAGATTAGTAGTTAGTTAATTTATTTTGAGAAATCTATATCTCAGGAACTATGTGACGTACAGATATCTATTAGCACTCAGATTACAGCTACTTTAATGGACTATAAAGAAGTTTATGACCTTTACTATATAGTAAAGTAAAGAATAGTAGTTTTCATGATATTTGCTAAAATAAATTGATTTATAGTGGTCCGGACAATAAGTTTAATTTATGAAGAACTTCATTTCAGAAACCATTGGACGCACATATGTCTGCCAACACTCAAAATAAAGAAAATTTAACTTACTATAAAGTAATTTATGACACTTATCTTCGTAGGGGTAGTAGTTTTTATGATATCCACATATGAATATAAATTTGGCAAATGAAAATTTGTCTAAACAACTATAAATCAATTTATTTTAGCATATTTCATGTAAACTATTACGCCTACTTAGATAAACATGACTACTGACCAGTACGTCCCATACAACATGTTTATGAAATGTTGCTTTTTAAAAAGCTATATCTCGAAAACTATTTAACTTAGATAAACATGACTACTGACCTTTCAGTACGTCCCATACAACATGTTTATGAAATGTTGCTTTTTAAAAAGCTATATCACGAAAACTATTTAACGTAAATAATTCTATTATGGCTCATATTTGAGCAAATTTACTCTTCTTTAAATGACATTCTCTTAGGTTTTCTTGTGTTGTTCCTAGTTTTTAAGATATAGAGCTCCGAATGAAAAATTAGTTTTTTTATCGCTTTGAAACAGCCACCATTTTTTATTCCCCGTACGTGTATCTGGCAGACTCATCAATTTTGACTGTTAATTATACATAATTTTCATTAAAGTAATCAAAAATAGGGGTGAGATAACTGCCTTTTTTCTCCTCTTAGGCTACTGTTTGTATACAAGCCATCTGACGGATTTGAGGAATTATTTAATCCTCAGTACCATAATAACGAATAATTATTTTTTAGATATATGTGCATAAAACAAGACTATAAAATAAACAAATTAATAGAACAAAAATAAAATTAACATTGTTGGGATATAGTCAAAATAAAGTGAATCTCGATTAAATTAAAGGAGAACTAAACAAAGCTCTAAATTGGGCTTAGGGAAAAAACTGGCTTCGGTTTTGTCTGGGAAACGACCATCTGTTTAACGTGAATTCTTCCACTTTAATGAGATTTTTTTTTCTTGAGGGTATGTCCTGGTTTTTTTAAGCACTAAAGGTCCCGAGGATCTATATGTTCATGCGTGACGAAAACATTTTACTACCTCCAGGATCTTAAACAAATAAAATATCGTTTCGTACTGCTGCCTTAAATTTGATTAGTCTTTGTCACTAAAGTGTCCCGAACACAAAAATAATTAATTAATGTTTCACGAACTTACAAAAAGATAATACAGCTAAATCTTAGGTATCCATCCACTCCTAAAAATCACCAATAGTTAATTTAATTCGAGCTGCCCTAGACATTAGGGTGTTTCTGTGACCAGCGGTTTCACATACTCATTTCATAGATCCATAAGAGCAACACACAACACAATACAAAACAAGCCTTCGGCGATTCCATTGTAAGCTGCTCTAGTGATTCAATTTGTTAATTTCTTTTTTTACGAAGAAAAGAAACATGTGAATAATAATTAAGTCCGGAACCGGAAGAAAATTATTTTGTTAACAAAAATTAATTATTTTAATTAAAACTGTTTTATATTTTTTTCAATTTGAGTTGTGATTGTTTGAAATTATCAATTTTACATGTTATCTTTCAAAAATTAATAAAACAGAAAATGGTCGGAGGCGCAGTGAGTAAAGTTACACAAATAAGTAAAATTTATTTATTTTTGTCGACTTTTCAACCTGAATTTCAGGCGTGCATCAGGGTTGAAACTGAGTGGCAGCAACTTTTGTATTATGTTAATTATAATTAAATTCTACTAAGAATAAATTTTTCACCAAGACTCTTAGTTTTCGAGATTAAAAAAATGTGATAGTTTCTGTTACATTTTCCTCTATACCTAAATCGGACGCACAATGTCCTTGAGAATTTTAAGGATTGTTCTGGTGATACAAAGAAAAAAATTAGAGAGTAACATTTTTG
>NW_027113738.1:62351-67221 GCF_000696795.3 Halyomorpha halys | reverse complement strand
TTTCTGTTGAATTTGAATAGACTAATATTTTTGTTGAAATTATGTTTGTATAATAACTAAGGATATTTGTAGTCGAGGACGTTGAGGCTTAGGTTTTCTTATTCCTTTTCACAGTCATTTCTGAAATAATGGAGAGAGGGGTTATTTTCAGGTATCAACCTAATCCAGCCATGAAATAAGAGTCATTTTTTGTTTCGTAGGCCTGCTAAAAATTAAAAGTCAACCCGCTAAGGATGGATTGGAACTAGTGCCACTGCAGTTACCAGGTTGCTCAGGTGACGCCTCAACTTCCTTGGCTACAAACGACACCATCCGAGGTGTTGGCTTTTATTTCTGTATGGCCCCACAGAATGAAAAATGGACTCCCTATTCCAGTTAGAATAGGTTGGTTACTGTAGATAAACCTCCTGTATGTTATAAATGATGATTTAGGAGAAAAAAGGTATTATAACTATATTGTAGGAAGATAGTCCGGTAGTGGTCAATAAAGGTACAAAAACAAAACAATTTTTTATTGTTAACCAACGTTTAATACCACTGTACAGAGCCTTGCAAGGATGATGCTGAAAGGTTTGTGACTCGATCATAGACCAGTCATAAACCTTTCGGTATCAATCCTGACGAAACCCTAAAAAGTGGGTTGAAACATTGGTTGACTAAATTAAATATGGAATGAAATGAAAAAATAATTTTATTCTGGAACATACGTCCCCTACGAATAAATACATGGTTTATATATAATGATTATTGTCTGGTAAGCATTCAAAAGTTTCCAGGGAGTGAAATGAAATTACATTGTGATCTTGGCTTAACTGTTATTTGCAATGTTAATCAATATATGCTTAACTATACTATTTACAATGATGCGGAGGCTTGGTTATTCAATAAATGATGGAATAGGTGTTGTTTAAAGGAAAGAATGGATGAGGATTGGCGAATGGAGATGGGGATAGAGTTCCAGAAGGAGTTTGCACGTATGACGATGGATTTTCTGAAGAAGGTGGTTCTATAAGAGGGCGTCTATAAGTCAGTTGGTTGGGATCTGGTTTTTAATGAATGGATGGATGAACAAAGAGTGAGGAGATCAAGAATATAGGTAAGGTTTTTTTATTTTAAGATCTTGGAATAGGAAAACAGCAAGAAGATATTGCCTTCGGAAGGTTGAATAGAGCCACTTCAACTTGGTATACCAACAGGAGACTTGAGAGCGCCTCGGAAATCCAATGATAAATCTTAAAAAACAATTCATGAGTCTCTCCAGTCTCAACTCTAGACCTGCAGATAGCCCTCCGTAAACCAAGGAACCGTAGTCGAAGTGAGGAAAGACGAAAGAGGATACTAGGAGCTGACGGGTGTCCTGAGGATTACGAAATGGCATTATGAAATCATAGGAATTGTTTAAATACAGTTATGGGTATTAATGTGATTTGGGAAATATGATAATTCCAGGAGAGGTAGTGATCAAAGGGGACTCTAATGTTTTTTATTGTAGGATATAAGTGAATCGGTTGGTTGTTAAGAATGAGTAAGGGAGAGAATGAAGGAACCGCTTGGAACCAATAAGAATGGCGTTGGTTTTTTCATTATTCAGGTTCAAATCATTGACCAACGGCCATGCGTTAATACTATCAATATCTTTTGGATGGCCTTAAGCATCGCGGAGGGATGGAAGGATAGATAAATTTGAAGATCGTCTGCATATAGCAATGCCACCTTCACTGTGAGGTAAATGGAATCAGGAAGATCGGTAATATAAATGGAAAAAAATGGGTTTGTGAAAGTAAGGACTCTTGAGGAACACCTCGTGTCAGAAGAAGGGGGGAGGAAGGAGGTTCATTCGGAATGATGACTGTTGACTGGAACAATGAGACAAATATGAGATAAATATGTAATTTTTTTTTTGTTTACTATTTTTACCTTTAAAAACCGCCACTCGGACTTTCTTCTTATTCTACAATTTACATCATATGGTCAACTATCTTCACTTAATATAATAATTTTAAGTATTCTCGACTGATAGTTTTACATACATACGAGGATAGCTGTTGAGAAAACTTAAAGTAGCTTTACTATCAAAGGTTATAAAACGTAAAAATTATAAAAGTTGGCAAGAATTCTTTAATTTCGATACCAATGGATTATGTGATAACTCAATCCGATATATAAAATTCATCGTTCTTAATTGAAAAAAAAACGGTTGTAATGAATGAAAATTATGTTTATATTCATAGAGCATGTTAATTCTTTGGAAGATTACTGTTTTGATGACGAGCTGTAAAAAATTTAAATTTAGATCTCATATAAGTTAATTGAGGAATGAAAATGTAAAATAAACATCGAAATATTGTTAGGTCAATAATCCAGAAAAAAAGTTAAAAAAAAAACAAAAAACCTTTAAAACTAGTTTCCAGTTAATATGAGTTCTGCCAAGAGTCCAATATATATGAAAATATAAATTGGTGGTAAACTCCCAGCGGTTTAGACTGTATATTGTGAGCTCGGAACAGCAATTATTTGACAATAGACCACAGCCACAGACCTTCAAACAACATTCAACTAATAAACTTTTTCTGAATTTTTTTGTTCTATTCGTCTGGGTCCTTTTAAATTATGGTTAATTTACTGCATCATTCCTTCGTAGATGACTATTGTCTTCGGTTAATAGTAGCTCAGTTAATAAAGATGAAAGTACATAGATCTTCGAATACTGATAATGTTATCTACACAAGGTTATAACATATGTTTATAGATGTATTGACACTGCAGTGTAATGTAGGCCGTTCTGGTGGTTAGTAGCAAGTGAGAAGCACTCTTCAGTCCATTCAGTAAGTACTGCACTATGCATCATTGTATTTGCTATTTTAGCTCCTCATAGAGGGGTAAATTAGAGGACTAGTAATATTAATTATAACAAATTCGTCTTATATAATTGACATTTTTTTAAATACTGTCAGCCATAGTTACGTAAACAATTTAACGGAATGACAACAAACAAACCTTAACTTGATGACATATTAACAAGTGTAAGACATTTTTCATAGTTTTATTAGATCCAGATTCAAATCCGGGTGTTGAAGATAATTATTTTTTGTTTCACTGTAGTCGTGAGTCAGCCCTGTGTGTTCGGAACCCTCCCAGTTTCATTAACTGTGTTAAAATATGACGATCGACCGTGATTCTGACCAAATCACCTCTTCGCACAACTGTTTCTATAGTACAAGTACTTCCAAACAAAATAACCCACCATTGACCCTTTATGTTGAAGTGGCTCTAAGGATATACGTTGTATCAGATTCCATCGACTATTTTATTTTAGACATGTGAATAACTCCTTTCTGGATACATTTATATGTATCCATATTTCATATTTCAACAACCGCCCACTCTCAGGATTTGATTCTCAAGCGGCAAATCACTGAAATTGAAATATAAGTAATTACTTACCTACCTACCTAATAGATATCTCATGAAAATGTATAATTTCAAGATAATACAATTACAAGTATTAACTTATATTGAGAGCACCTAAGTTTAGTAGCTAAATTATAGATCTATTGACGTCATAAAATCAAGAGTTTTATCGAATTATTTAACATAATCAATTGTTAGTGAAAAATTTGCTGTTGCCTTAATTGCAGTATTTATGTCGAACATTCTAAAGTAACCATTTTTCATTATGAAAAATGTTATTTATTATCAGTCATGTGAAATAATTGTAGACTTCCAGCAGCTTAATGTAATTGGTTCCCTAAATATCTAATTCATTTGATGATCCCTATTATAAATTCAATTAAAAAATAAGATTGCCATCCTTCATTCAATTATCTTTGACCTCAGAATCAGAGGGTGTTGTTTTGGAAACTTCCTGAAATAAGAAAATATCTTGTTAAATGATTTACTTAATACATTTTAACAGAAAGAAAACATTTTTTTTTTTGTATTTTATTTTAATTAGTTTTCTTTTCATGAGCATAAATGATTATATGGCAAACAATCAATAAAACACAGTTGAATTCACCCGAATTGGGTAGGCTTAAAACATTAATATTCCTTGGGCCGTTAAACCATCGATTTGAAGTCTGAACTTTATCCTGCAAACGAAAGTTTAGTGTTCAAATTTTGTCGGACGCTCTTGGTACAACGGTAGAATTGCCACCCGGGTCGAAACTTTCACCTCTTGATTAAAATCAACTTTATTAATCCACGGTCTTGTGAAATTTTTTCGTTATCTTTGTTAAAGTGATACATGTCAATTCGAAAAGTGTGGTTCAATCACCTGGTAACGAATGATGGATATGGTTAACAGTTAACAAATAAATTCAATAAAATGTCTTTGCTTTCTTAATCAATTTATTTTTACTTTATTTTATAATGGGGAGAAACACTGGGATCTCTTGGATCCCTGTCTTGCCTCCCATACGGAGGTGGAATGAGAACGTGTATTTATTTTGTCCTTACTTCAATTTAATTTTCTTTGTCATGTACATAATTAATTTTTTTATTATTTAACCAGATTTATTTTATTATACGTTTATTTATACAAATTATGACAGTATTTTCGTGTATTCATATATTTCTTTATTATTGTTAATTTAAATCCATTTTTTTTATTTTATAATATAATATTTATTTGAGGCGTTTGGTTTCAAAACCGGTTACATCCATTTTCAAAAATTTTTCAGGACTGATCAAAAAAGATTAAATTTAAAAAATTAATCAATTTAGCAATTTTTTTTTTTATTTTTTTCGTCGTTTTGCAAACAATTAACTTCAAACAAAATTTTTTGACGTCTTTTCATCACCTGTTTTTTTTTAAATCTCATCCAACATAAAAACATATGTTGGATGTACCTGACTTTGATAAGAAAAT
>NW_027113738.1:19441-60016 GCF_000696795.3 Halyomorpha halys | reverse complement strand
CCGATTGGTGAAGTTTGGATGGAACCGCTTTTGATGAGAAATGGAATCTTTTAGTATTGATTTTAGAAGGATCTAGACGTTTTTGAAACAAACGCGTCTAACACATCATTTCTAACATTAAAAACTTATAAAAAATAAAATAAAAAAATTTTTGGAAAAAATGGATGTAACCGGTTTTGAAACCAAACGCCTCATTTAAGAGAATCAATACAAGCTGCCAAAAATTAAGGGTATTCAATATTAGAGTTTAAATATTCATTCACACAGTATATACATAAATTGAAGAAAAAAATATATAAAATAAATAAAAAACAGGAAATAGAGAAAAAATAAAAAATAAATGTAAATGACAACAATACTATTCACTTAATTAAAAGAAAAAATAAATTAACAGTAATAAATAAATAAAAGAAAATACAGTTTATAATTTGCATAAATAAAATATGATAAAACAAATCTGACTAAATAAAAAAAAAAATAAGTAAAAATAAAATAAATACGCATTCACACCTATATAAAATATTTACTTTCTGGCAGGGAAACTCCGAGGCAAACCTTGTCACCTGAGTGTGGAAGGCAAGACAGGGCTCCAAAAGATCTGAGCTCTTCTCTCCCAGCCGCGTCACTGATAATCAAATAAATTAACAATATTAATTAGCTCAGATGTTTTCTGTTAGATCCTCATTTGATATTATCTGAAAGTAATATAATTCTAAAATTACAACTCTAATTATTCGTTACATAATACCTCATTTTATTCTTTTTGTTACATATGTATCTTGGTGTGTTCACAAAAAAATGCAAAATAATGGCGGATTATTAACAGCTCAAAAACGTAAATGTTTTCTAAATAATATCATGCCCGAGACCAGTTGGGTAAAAATATAATAAAGCTGAACCAACTAGTCAATATTATATATTTTGCCTTTCTTTCTAAGCAGGTATGACCAGTTATAGTAATAGGAATAGTATAGTAATAGTTGTAATAGGAAACAATGTTCCATGTTTTCAGTTTTCCGTTTTGTTTTGTTTTTTGTGTGTGTGTTTTAATTTAAATGTATAGACATATTAATTAAATAATAGAGTTGAATCAAGATGAGACAACGGTCAACATCGCTCAGTAATGCCCAGGTTTGAGAAATGAATTTTGCCTATATGATATAGATTAGCAATGGCGGAGAGAGGAGTAGGATAACTCACTGACAGTGGATTATAGGGCCGGCCCAAAAACTCATTAGCCTCCATCTTTCAGTTAATCCTCGGATCCCATTCCAGAGATCGGCAATCTTAGGACCTGCCAGGGATCTGCTACATCACTCATTCCCTCTTATTTCTTATTTGCCGTTTTTCCGAGTCAGAACGTATTTTTTTTTATCCGTACTGAAATAAATTTATCTCAAGCATATATAGTTTTTCATAGCTATCATTTCGTCTTGTATATATATCCAATACAAAACTGTTTCTTGGCATAAATACGTTTAATATGAAGTTTATATTTATTTACATGGCATGCATTTTTTGATAAAGAAATTGAAGGAATTTCCTTTCAATATATTAATTACTTTAACTGGTATGTGAAATTTCAAAAATGAAATGTAATTTTAGAAGAAATATGTGGAAGGAAAAACTTCTAACTTTTGTACCGTAATAGTGCAGTTTTTGGAAAGAAATCCAAATTTGGATATTTTTAATAATTAATACATTTTTCATTATACTGATTTTTTGCAGAGTTTTGAATTTTTTATTAATTGAAAAATGGATTTTATTCACTAGATATTTATTTTCATCATCATGAAAATGAATTCATTTTTGATATGGATAAAAGACATTTTGAACTAGAGCTCCACAATTGTTTCATGACGGGCTTGCGGAAAACTCTCACGGACACGAGCCTTCTCACCTGAATTGAAAGCACTGAGATACTGATCTAGCACGCACAGCCGTCAGAGGATTTTGAGTACTTCAGGAAATAGCATGCTTAGATCTTCTGAAATAGTTTAATAACTTAGTGTGTTTGTTACCTCAGTAGTAAATACTGGTCCAATAGTGGGTACTTAATATGTAAAACATAAGGGGTTTAACAACTGAAGTGTGAATTTGCCGTCATTTTAAAGATTCCCTTGTGCTGATTTTATTTTAGAAAGATGTCTGCAACCAAGGAAGTTTTTTTTCCTATTGATCCTATTAGATATTCAGAGAAAATAAGTTATCGGTTGCCATTGATTTTTGGATTTTTGTTTTGCCCTGCGACGGTTTTTAATGGGATAGACGGTCTTTTCAGAGAGGCAGATTCTATAGCAGCTTGTGTGATGCTGTTAATCATTGCTTCATACCCTTCCTCAACACTCACATTACAGCCTTGTGGCTGTAGGATTTAGGTTTGTGAATTTTGTTAAAATTGGGAAGGGGTCACTATTGTAAAGGATGTAGTTCAGTTAGTTCTATGAATATTTTTTAAATTATTTATCGCATGCCCTATGAATATGAACCCCATTGGGGATTACATGCGTTCATATGTCCAACGATGAGATCAGGATGGGGCAACTGGCTAATTATGTCAAATAAATGCTAGGATTTCTATTAAATGATCCCTGGGGTATATATAAAGAACAGCTCAAGTTGGAAGTTGAATGGAGTTTAGTTGAATTTTCGCCGATGAGTTTTAATCGGTATCGATTTGGAATACACAGACTGGTGTATTGCAAGGACTCTGTGACGACCATTGTTTGAGTTAGGGTCATCGTTTCTACAAATTTCAAAATTTTTTAAAGTTATGTTTTCATAAAGCGTGGAAGTCCCTTCAATTCCTCGACCGTCCGGTTGATAGATCTCTAGTCGATCGGTCTAAATTTGTTATTACGGTTTAGACACTAGAATTAGAAATATTTTTAGTCATGGTTGTTCCTCTATTTGATTCTACAGCTTAACTGTTTTTTAAATCACTATTTTGCAACGATTTATCAAAAAATAATATAATATATTCACCTGAAGATGTGGATTTTTTTCTCAGTTTTTTGTTTATTTTTGGTTATTCTAGTAAATGTCTTGTTAATGTTATCTAGATTTTTTTCTTTATGTATTTTCTGGCTTCATTTAATGATATTTTATAATTAATCTAGATAACTTTCTTTTCTTTATAATGTTTAAAACAGCGCAGGAGTGAATCAGAACAGTTCAAGATTTGTTAATTTTAATTTGATTGATTTTTTTAATTTTTGGAAATTTCTTATAAACTAAAAGACTAAAAATAAATAAACTTAGCAGTTGTTTTGTTTATTGATTTTACAACACCTTAATATACGATTTATTATGATTTCAGCTAAACATTCACATTTTCCCTTTCATATTGAATATAAACTATTGATATTATTCTTTTTTTTAATTAGCTTCTTAAGAGCTACCATCAGTAATTTATATCTATTCATAGGAAACAATTTGTAAAACAATGACGGGTTAACTGCCCCATGACAGCCGTTAATGACGGGTGGTTTAGGGAAAGAAAAAAAAAGCGTGGTTGGTAAAAGAAAAAAAAAACGTAATTGAGATTGATGAAGGAAAGACGATAGACTGAGACTTTAACGAAAAAAGGAAAACCTGAGGCTGACAAATGTAGAGCCAGTACAATTAGTCATTGTGAAGGATAAATCCCTGTTGACATGGCAAGGAGGCCGTTATAAAAAAGATGTTTGGGTTATACATTAGAGTGAGGAGATGAGCGCTGGAGGCGGGAAGCGTTTGCGGAGGCGTGGGCCGCGCTTCAACCATCGCTTCAACAACCCCAACCGGGACATGCGTCATCCGGTCTGCGGCCTCTGCGGCCTCGTCCGTTCCGACGGCATCCACCGTGTCTGTGAGAACGGGCACCACGTCCACGGCGGCTGCCTCGCCTCCTGGCTCCACGATGACAGGCCTCTCCTCTGCAAGATATGCAACGAGAAGAGGACGGCCTACAGGACCAACCGCTTCTTCGGTGAGTTGCAAATATTAACAAAATTTATTATACTTATTGTTATTACTGTATTGCTGGACTTTTGATATAGGAGAATCAATGATCATAAAATATGAGGTGATAATTATTTAACTATATGAAATGCGCTGATCTATATATATTAGCTCAGGATTAATACTACGGACCTCAGTTTTATAGCTTGAGAAGGTACTGACTATGGGTTTGATGCCCGTTACTTAGATGATAGTCTGTATGTGTGCTGAAGCATTAAACAATTTTTTTTTAAATTTAATTTAATACCAGATCGGCCTGGTGGACCTTACATGGTTAATGTAAGAGGTACTTTTTTTAATATTTGATTATGTGGAGTATAGTCTCATACATATACACTTCTAACTATATACAATGTTATAAATAAAAAATATAATATTTCTTAATAAATGATCAAAGTGAAGTTAATAACGAAAACAATGCCATTTATGGATTTAATAAAATAAATAATTGACTTCAAATAGACAAAAAAAAGGTTAATATAAGAAAAAGATGAAAAAGAAAAAAAAATGAAATATTAAGTACCAATTGGTTTGAGTGCGACAGGCATTTCTGTTTCTAATTGTCTTTGAGCGATTTCGCTTATCAAATTTTCTTAAAATGAGCTTGTATTAATTGTGCAATTATTATCAATTTTAAGAATTTGATTCAGGGGAAGCGTTCCTAATTAAAGGATTTTTATATGAAGCTACAATTAATAATTATCCAGACAAAAATAAATATTAATTTTATTGAATTGCAATTTTAAAATAAATAAATCAGATGTAAGGCTCGTTCCAACATGAATCCAAATCGGCGGGCGCATGTCCCAGGTACATGATTTGGAGCAGAAAAACCATTATGCGCATGCTGACAAGCTCCATAGCTTTAACAAGTGTTGGAACCAACATAAAGTCTATTTTTTAAGTATTGGTAATAATCAGTCCAACTTTGGGTTTTAACTTGATACTAACAGGTCAACTTCTTGAATGCAAAATAAAAATAAAAAAACTATAACTTTTTTTTATAAATTAATGAAGTAATTATATAAATTAAAACATATAAAAAAAATAATCATTATATGTTTTTTCTAATTCAAATGATCGATTTATTAAATAGCAGTTTTTTTTTTTACCAAACATATCTTAAGAGCTACAACATGACGACAAATAAATACTAAGTAATTAGACTAATTATAAATACAAATTTGAGCCTTGTTTGAATACTAATCTAAATAGTCATGGGAAACATAATCATTCAGCAAAAAAAAAAAAACTTTAATTCAGAAGAAAAAAAAAACTTTAATTTATTATACTATTATATATTATAACAACAACATATTATAATAATAATTTCATAAATAACGAACGGAACTAGATTCTTAAATGGAACTCCCTTCTCATCCCCCTCCTTCATAATTAAATCCTTGGACGCCACAGCCAAGGTCCAATCTCTTTTCTGATTGAGCTGTTAGGCACCATGACTCCTGTCATTTTCCTGAGCCCACCCCGTCTGCATATATAATCTTTTGAAGTTCATTGCCCTTGTCAGTTGGATGTAGGATATGAGATGCAAATTCAGTCCCTTTACTGTACACCTTATCATCTGATCTACATTGACATGAACTATTGAAACAAATTGTATTAGTGTTAAGAATATGCAACATCTTAGCTATAATAATGGCTCATAACTCATGATTATACATCAAAATTTACAATTTTAATTGAGATACATCACTTTATCTAACTATTTTTATCAATTTAAGGATATATCTCTGAGAAGAACATAGTGGGTGTATGAGATACACCACTTTTCCTCCAAATATGTTCCACATTAGTTAAGTTAACAGTTTAACAAGTTTATACATACATTTTTATTTATTTGGAAGATGTCACAATGTTGTAATATTATCGGAGAACCCAAGTGATTTATAGATTTTTTCTCATCCATATCCTCTTCATGGTCAATTAGTGATCCTGTGTCTTCAACGGTGGCATGAGCTGTTTATAAAATAGCCATACTAGATATATCATATGAAGGAAAAACTTTCACACAAATCCAAATATTTCATTAATGTTAATTGTAGATCATTGTGTATTGTAAAAGTAACCCTGTGTGTTTTAATGATTTTGGTCCTCTTTTACTACAATACTCAAAGCTGAGTAAAGTATGTCTGCATCAAAAGTTTCTTTATGAAAGAAAAATTAGGTTGATCCAGTACTCATCGTATCCCTTGAACTATCCTGCGCGTCACTACGATGCAGATTGGGCGGCTACGTTTGCTTTCCTTTTTGTTATGACAACGGTGAGGGTTGATGCTATTCATTACCACTTTTTCATTGGAAAAATTATGTTTTTGGAAAATAAAACACCCAAAAAGCCTGTCATTTTTAGTTTTTAAAACCGCTAATTTAAACCGAAAATTAAAAACAGAATAATCTAAAACTGTACTTTTGTAATAACCGTAATCTTAAATGACAATGATTTGGAGGGAAATGTGTTGAAGGAGAGAGAACAACTTTATTCCAAAAAAATTTATGCTGCCCAACTGTGTTGGGTTGTTAAATACACACCATACTTATACCTTGTTAGGCAATTTTTTAAAATTGTTATATTGTATAGGTATCATCATCATTAAGAGTACTACAACTCATCGCTGAGTCTTGGCCTCCTCAATTAGTCTCGCCCATTGGTCTCTCTCTCTTGCTGCTGTTCTCTAGTTAGCTAGTCCAAGAAGAGCTTTACTATCTGCGTCGACCCCACCGTCCAACGCAATTTAGGTCATTCAACTCTTCCTTTTCTTACTGGACGCGTAAGCATAATTTTGCTGGTTGGGCTACTCTCATCCATCCTGCCTGCATGATCCACCCATTTTAGACGCTGTATTCAATGCATTACTCCGCCTTCTCCAATCGTTATCTAAGCGCACTGGTCCATTAATGCGACGTAGTACTTTTCTTTCAAAGACCAGCAGCTTGCTTTCAGCAGCTTTGTTTTGGAGAGGCTCCAGGTTTCCGCTCCATATGTAAGAACAGGACGAATCAACGTCTTTTACAGAGTCGCTTTTGTTTTCTTGGAGATTAAGCGACTAATATACCGCTGTGGGCCAAAATAATTTGCCTCCATTACAACAACTGACATATCGTTGTCTGCATTTACTTGGGAGCCCAGATAGATCAAACCTGGGACCGATTCAAATGTGTAGTCACCAATCAAGATGTGTGGATGTGATGCATTTATGGCAGCAACCATATTTTTGGTTTTGATTTTGCTCTTATTTACATAAAGTCCCATCTTCCACTGTTCGTGAGCCAGAAAAGACTCCTTTATGCCACGAAATGATCTCCTAATGATATCAATATCGTCTGCATTTGTCAGGATTTGTATTGACTTACTAAAGATGGTACCACCCAATTGTATTCGCGCGTCTCTGACAACGTTTCAACTGTTTCAAGTCCTACGTTGAAAAATAGGCAGGCCAACGATTCTCCCTGCCTTACCCCTTTTCTTGTGCCGAACTCCTCTGACATTCAGTCTGGATTCTCTCTTTACATTCCACCGTGAATAGGCATAGTAGTGTAAATTTATAATAAATAGTAAATGATACATTTTTTTTTGTTCTTTTAACTTTTTCATTCTATATTTTCATTTTATCCTTTTTTCTTATTATTCTTCATTTTACTTTTAACTTTATTTCACTTTTAACTTCATTTTAATTCTAACTTATAGCACTTTTTAAACTTCCACAACAATAATTTCATTTACCTCAAACGTGCTCCTGCTGGACAACTAATAATCCAATATTAAAAAAAAAAATTGAGTTACAAAACTGCTCACCGCCTCAAACAGTATTGCATTTCCTTTTGATCATCCAATTACTTTCTGGATTACTCAATTATTTAAGTTGATCTGTTTTTTATTATTATTTTGTGATCGAATGTTGTTTTATTCTTTATCATCATTTGTTTTTCCAATAAAAAGTTCTGTTTGGAATTCAATTCCCATTTAAATGTCACTGAAGACATTACCGTAAAACCCGTTGCGACCAGATTGGCCATTCATTAGTATTCAGGCCTCGAAGCTGAACTGTTATCCTCTAATCAGCCTTGTCCATTTAGGACTAGTTTGAATGTTGCACGGATCATATTTATCCATCCAACAATTACAGTGGTCCTAATATTATCATCAGTTAATATGTAGATTAAGACCATTTTTATTGACTTTTTAAAAATTTCATTTTATTTTTTTTATTATTATTATTTTAAAAATAATAAATTTAATCCAGGGATTTATATAAATAACGCCAAAAAATCTATATTGTAAGTCTAAAAAGATTTTTTTTTTCATTAACTAATTTTAAAAAAATGTTCTTGCAAAACCTTTTAGCAATATAGAAAAAAATAATATTTAAATGAAAAACTGAATATTTTTTTTTTTGTAAACAATATTACATTTCGACTGATATAGTTAATTCATCATTATTTATAAAACAGAAAATCCTAATATAAAAATGAATATTATATATTTTTATATATGTGTATTCTTTTATTTTTGTAAACAATACAAAACCAATGATTTTAAAAAATCACTAGTTTTAAGATGTTTCTTGAAAGTATAAATTTGGTCAAATATGTCAGGATTATTAATATTTGATTGTTCATTTTCTTTATCCTTCTTTTATTATATATTTTAAGAAAGATTTTATTTATTTTTGTGTTTTTTTCATTAATTTATTTATTTTTATTGTTATTTTATTTTATTTTAGTATGAGTTCTTAGAGCGTACTAAAAAAACAAAATTATATACAGAAAAAATTCACTTGTTAGTTAAAAAATACTTGTTACAACCTGTCTAAACCTTACTAATTGTCTTATTTGTTCAGATTATTTAGTCACAAAGTCTGAATTATAGAAGTAAGCAATCAAATCTCAATTAAGAAGTTTTTAATTAAAAAAGGTAGTTCAATACGAAAGTGTCGAATCTCACTGTAATTATCTTTAGTTGAGGTTTATCACAAATCCAGAGCCAACTTCAACGGCTTGCACTATACTATATTTCTATCACTTATTATATTTTTATTCATTATTGTACAGTAATTTATTTGATTATATATGTATCTAATTTTACTTGTCATCAATAGATTTCCCATGCTCGGAATATGGATCTTGTAATGTCACATCCGCACATATATCAAGTTCGTTACGTTGAAGTTTTTAAGTGTCTTTCAGTTTGGAGGACAAGGTGCAGGTTTGTACTTAAATTTTATATAAAGATCAAAGTATTGGCTCGATTCAATTTACAATAATTGTAAAACTTTTAAAATATTTGAAAAATGTGATATTGAATACAAAAACTAATTAGGCTTAGTTAATATTGGAGTAATGTTTAAACATGTATTAATCATATCATATTGTACCTAGAATTTTTAAGTCTTTTTATACATTTGAGAAAAGCAATAATTCAAAATTTCTTGAAAATGGTAGAAAAGATAGTGTCATATTCACTTTCAATGAAATGTCAAAGATATTTACAAATGCATTTCAAGTAAAACGTGACAATCCTTTGCCTATTAATAATACTTGAAACCTCTAGTAATAACTATTATTTATTTATTTGGTCTAAAGAGTGAATTGCATTTTATGACTATTCATTATTTTAGATTTACTTTTTAAATAAACTAATTTATTTTAAAGTTTAAACACACATTAGAATGCAACAAAATGAATATATGTTCTGAAAAAAATAAATAGGTTTCAAAAATCTAGTCCAATGTGATAGGAGGTTTTTAAATGCTTACACAATAAATGTGAATCAGGAGAAAATATTTTAGATGAAGCTCAAAGTGGGGTTGGATTATGTGGCAATAACCTAAAAACCTTTTTTCAATTGTCATAAATATTAAAAATTAGGTTTTTTTTTAATTTACATTGGGGTACATAATCTCAATCTGGGATCAGTTTTGGAATAAACTAACGTTTTCCCCTGATAATAGCTATTTTTTACTAGTTTTTTTTCATGGCCCGATCCTGGTCATTTTTGACTCACGGAGGGTGGGGAGTTACCTACAGGTTACCAACCTATTCTAACAAGTTTTCATTTCTTTGCACCGCCACAGAAATAAAATACAACAGCCCCATCCGGATTTGAACCAGTGCCGCTGCGGTCAAGTTGACGCTTTAACACGCTTGGCTACGAACGGCCCTTAACTTGACTTATTACTCGATTAAATCAAAACGGTTTCCAGGTGCTACTTTCTTTTTTTTTTACATTATTATATTCATTTTAGATTTTTTTTAAACAAAAAATATATAAAAAATCCTATGTAAGTCAATTAGGAGAAATTCATCCTTTTTGTAACGCCGTACACGTTCCGGCCCTGGCACACATCAAGGAAAAATGTCTACTTCTGTGCCGCCTGGCGTTGCGTGTATACGGACGGCTCTTGGGAAAGTTCGGTTATGAATAAATAATGCATAATTATAAAAATGAGACTTAATTTTAAAACTTAATTGAAATATGTTTTAAATTTAAAATTATAATGAATATATATTTTTACTTAGAAAGAGTGAAATGAATACATTTATAATTACTAATAAATACATATTTAGGGTAAAAGTTGATACATGTTATATGTAAAATAACAAGTGATTATTAAAAAATCTATGTAATACAATTTTTATTTTCGAAAATTTTTAAAATGTAAAATAAACCTTTCTACAATTAGAATGGTTGATTTTGATGAATATTAAATAGTAATCCACATAAATATTGTACTCACCAAGTAAAGTCCTAAGGTTCTGCAATTTAATCTATAATATTTTGTAAAAACGTCACCGATTCGAACAAATGTTGCTATCATGAGGGTAGTGATGATACTACATCCCCCAGCCTAAGGTAGTTGTACTTTTCTGGTAAGACAACCTGGACCGTATATGCTAAGTCTCCGGCACACAGCTTAGTTTTAATAAAATTCAGAGGAGTTGATAGGAGTTAATGTTTTAAGGCCTAGATTCACCTAAAAAAGGCTTATCAAAATCTAGTAAACATATATGAGGTCCTTTTCTTTTTCGTTATTTTTTGTTAATTTCAATAGTAAAAATAACATTGTTATAAAAAAAGATTTTAGGCTGGAATTTTAATTTGTGTAACTAATAAGAATACCAATAATAGAATAAAAATAATACCATTACTATAAGAAGATTTAATATTAAATAAAATAAATTTAAAGAAAATTGTCAATTGGTAGAGATGGCGGAAGTTGATGGCGCAATAAGCTTTCTTGTAAGATTTACAGCACAGTTTTATTTACTCATAACATTTAAAGTCCTGGATCCGAAAATAACTTTTCTCTTGTTTTAATTTCGTTCTGCCTAGTGCCCATCTAAAGAAAGTAATTTATTAAATGCTATTACTTTCTGACTTAACAATTTAATTTACAAAGAAAAACTACAAACATTTTATTAACACAAAGTTCATTCGTATGTCTCCATTTCCATTTCCTTCCGTATATGTTGTGATGAATAAATTTGATTTTCCAAAGCTAATAATGAATTACAAACTCTTTTAATTCAGTATTTAATATCATCGCTTAGGCTTCGTGGAAATCAGTATTCCTGATTAGTGCCGTGTACAGGGCTTCGGGGTTTCTAAGCCCGACTAGGGGTTCCTCGTACAGGTATTATATTGAAATTTAATCATATATTAATGTATTTATATTTATTTGTATTATGTATCTCCATCAGTTCCTGATGGGAACTGACTGAAAGGGGATGCGCTATATTTAATTCAACCACTAGAGACCATCTGAAAACCCCCGCCGTGGTATACTAGATATGAATATCATAATTAATCATTGGAGTTCCTTTCCAACGGTATCGTGTTCACCAATTTACTATGCTATTATATATGAGGTGGCATGGAGGGATTATTAATTATAAAGTAAACTCCTTCTTAAATGTTTTATATTTACAATTATATATACATTATCAAGAATACTATTATGAGAGAGCATGGTGGACTTGTATCCTTATACTTTAATTCTAAGATAATGAATTGAGAAGTACCAGTGGGATCTTTGGTATTTATACTGACTGTAAGTTATTAATTCTACTACTGCCATTCTAATTACATCAGAAAAGGTCTTACTTGTTTTGGTACATATGTCGGCTTGGCGGTTGTCGCGGAAGAGCGTCCATATGGCCTCCCGGCTGCCGATGATCTTTCAGACTGTCTTCCTCTGTCAGACTGTTCTCTTCTCTCAGCTTCCCTCAACTTGTCTTCCTTCAACTCCGGACCTCCTCAAATTCTGTCTCTTCCGTCCAGCTCTCTCAGGCTATGTCCACCCCGACTGTGACTGTGTCCAACTCCTGACTGTTTTCCTTCAACTCTCTCCCAAACTCTGTCCTCAACGGTCTCCATCTCTCTCCTTTTGTTCATTTTCTCCCCTCTCCTTCTGACTCCTCATTCTTTTGATTTCTGTCCTTTGATTGGTTCCTCTACTTCCAGAGGGGGTGAGAAGGTCCAATGATCTTCGACGAAAGTCGGGCTTTTTCCTACCTTTCATCTTTAAAAGTTTCTTCTTTGAAGAAAGCCGGCTTCTGGTGGCTTACTTTATTTTTCCCGAGGTTTTTAGAGAGGCCCCGTGTGAGATAAGGGGTGTTTATTTGTTATCAATTACGGCGGCTATTTCTCTGTACTTTCTAATGTCTAAACTGGCCACGTGCAAGATAAGGGCTGTTTGTTTGTTTAACTCTGCCTACACGGTTAACCGTTCCCAGAGGGTGCATACCATCTGTTATCTATATACATTTGTACATTTCTTTAGATCTGTTGCCGATGGATATTTGCATAGGTCCGGCGGTATCTTTGGCATGCCAACAAAAGAAATTATTTTAAGTTAAAAAATTCCAGCTGGTGCCTCTCATACATATCATTAGTCATTCCAAATTAATTTAATTTTAAGCTGCTTACACACATTTTCCTCATTAAAACCAGAAGGTAGCTGGTTAAAAAAATCAGAAGAATCATATCACCATAAATCGTGAAATATTTCTCAAACAAAATACCATGTAAACTCCTGTTCAATCTGAAATCAGCCCACTTCTAATGTCACTTTATGGCCTAGGTTGAAAGTTATTTTGATTATTTTGGCTGCCAAAAGACAATGGTCCAACTTCAAAATTATCTCTGCAGAACATACTTCTTGACTTAGCCTCTATTAATTAGTATGGACTTGATGGATTAAAACTTTACTGGATAGCAAGGATATAAATTCTACTGCTCATAAATTACAGACATGTTTATACTTTGAGATCCTCTATATAAACGAGAGATTCTTGATATTTTCTTCGATATATAGTTTTGAATTTAATTAATTCTAGATATGAAAAACATAATGATGTCCAAGACTGAGACTGATCTACTATAGTATCGATTTGAACAGAATATAACTAAATATTTAAGAATCATATCCATAGGCATGTTTAAAATACAAATTAAAATGAATTAAATTGTATCTTTGTGGTGATAATTTATTTTATGATCGAAATTTTGTACAAAGTAAATATCAAAAGTGCCATATCCTGAGTCAAACATATAATATAGGGTATCCTAAAAAGTTATGGTATTCTCTCAATAATTTTCTAAATACTTTCTTCCATATTTCAAATACCATCCATGATTGATTTTAGATTTTTTTTCATAAAGGTGAAATATGTGGTTTTAGAGGAATGGTAAACGGTCTTTGAGAGAAAGGATTATCATACTGGTTTCAAGATTCTTTCCATTGAATCACCGGATCGAAATTTAAAAAAATAAAGAAAGTTTTTTTTTTTAATTGTACGTAAAAAAAAAAGTTAGTCCCAGACTTTCGTTCATTGAATCGTTTCGTTTTCGTGTCGTATATAAATAAAAATTTCATTGATACTTTTTTCCAATAATGTTCATTCATGAAATGATTCACAAGTTTTACGACTGTTTCTTCACCATTATTTTTTAATGGAATTTAGTCATTCATAAGCATTAACATTTTTTTATCATCTTTCTGTAATTTATTCCAGTTTTGTTAATTTGTGAAATACTTTATAATTTTTACGACTAGACTTTCACAATATTTTTCCTAGAAAGTAAAACTATATATATTTTTTTCCTCGACTATTTCTGTGGCTGTGAACAGCAAATTTTAGTAAACCTATACTTTATAATTTGTTTTTTTAAATCAGTATCAAATATATAATTAAACCATATTTCGAATTGCGTACCCCTTTCTTCACATTTTTATTTAGTAAATTTGTAATTACAATTCGTATTTTCAGAAATAAGTTAGATACCACATTGATTCTTAGGAATTCCAGGGTTTTAAAATATATCATATAAATAATCAGGGATGGTTAAAATATATAGATATAAAACTGAGTAATATTTATGAAATTATACCTTCACAATTATAATTTTGTTTTTTGAAAAATGTGGGTCACAAATAAAAAAAAAATTCTTTCGTGAAATATTGTGTTTTATTAAAACACATTTTGATTTTTTTTTTGTTTTACATGAAAGTTCTTATTAAAATGACCTAACGTCCAAAAAAAAATTAAAAAAGTAAATAATGTATTGTATAAATTAAATCGAATATTTTAAAATTTAAAGGGATTCTTCTTCCTTTTTTTTATTCCTTTATTCAAATAAAGGGGATATAACGCTTCTCACTAGATCGACCACAAAGGAAGGAGGGCTTTTATAGCTCATGCTTTAAAAAGGGCTACCCTTAATGATATCCTAAATCGTAAGGATGAATCTGAAAGCTTTCCTAAGTTGCCTTTACGAAATATCGTTTCTCTAACTAAACTTCACAGTTCTTTAGTTCAGGAACTTATAAAATATCAATAAAATCTCACAATATTCATACTTCCCCTTTATGTTTTTATGTGTATTGATCATGAAAATCATGACATTTTACTGACATAACTGACGTTAACTAACTATTTTATACAAATATTTATAATTGATAATATTTATATTTAATCTAATATTTAGATCAAATTTTATTAATTGGAAAATATATTATTATTATCTATTGTTTTGTTTGTAATTTAATACACCCTTAAATTTTAATATTTACCCTCGTGTGTACTAGCAGTAAATAATCCTAAATAAATATAACTTTTATGGTTACAAATTAATATTTTCTGGTGAAAAGAATAAATTAATTACATTGATGCCAAAATAAAAAAAAAAATAATCCATACGTCCATTTAAAATAAATAAAAGTTTTTCTTATGGCCATCTCAGGCCTACAAATGGAAAACATTCATGTTACCAGATTTTTTTTTCGAAAATTAAACATTACAAATTTTATTTTAAAATTATATCTGCATAGCGAAAGTAAACATCTTGCCAAAATGACATCTTAACAGAATATTCGGTATTTTATTTAGTCTTAAAGATTAAAATTGGATATTCATACATATATATGCATATACATAGAAAATATTTAGGAATATAAAATAAATAAATTCCGCATTAATGAATAAAAAATATAGAAAAAAAATCTTTCTATGTTTTATTCTGTAAATTATTAAATTTAATATTTAAACTGATTGTATATATATTTTTGAAATTTTATGTGGAGTACATTAAATACATCTAATTGTATAGTAAGAAATCTTCCTAAATATTTATTCTTTGTTTAAAAAAATGATAGATTAATCTGTTAACGTTTTGGGTCCTCACAAAATATAGGGTTAAATATTACATAATGTCATTATTTTCGGTATCATATAACTTTTTTTTTTAAATTTCAAACTACTTTACATTTTCATTATTATTCCTTCTTTTCAAACTTATGAGTTACATAACTAAACTCTAATAAAATTGTAATTACTATAGCCAGTTTTGTATTTTTTGTGTTAAAGACACTCTAGTGACAAATAAATAATAATAAGCAATAGTTGAAATCAGAATTAGCAAAATAAAATAGGAAATAAATGGTGTTCATAACCAATGATGTCATTAACCTATGTGTTTTTTAACACAAAACATCTGTTAGATTAAAAAAATTTAAATTATGATTGTATAAAAATATAATTATAATTTAGCTGTTGTAAATCACTTAAAGGAAATTTCTATAATAAATTGCAATAAGAATTATATTATTGTATTCTTTTTCAACCTCGAACATTGCTGCAAATTATTAATTATTAATTTCAAAAAATAAAAATATTTAATACAGATTATTTTTATTTTCATTACTGTGAGGTAGAAAAAAATTAATGTTTATTAAATCTCTGTTGACTGTAACTTCATGGAAATGCTAAATATTACTAGGAAGCTAGCAGATGGTAGGAAGGTTGAAAAAAAGGGAGATTCTATAGCAGAAACTGTCCCCATTTCCCTTGAAATTAACCCTATTAAAATTCAACAAAAAACAAGACGACGGAATTGAGGCACTTCAGAACAGTTGGGTCTATGAATTCTTCGAAAGAAACTTGAATAGGATAGTAGTAATAACAGTCAATGTTGATTGCTATGATTAATTTATCAAATATGGCATATAATTCAGAAGATTAGAAGAAACGATTAGTTCATCTTACTGTATGGTTTTACACATAATTGGAGTCTCTGCTATTTTTAACTTACACAATTTGGTTAATCTCTAGTTCTTTGTCGTTGTATCAGTTGGAGAGTGGTTCATTATTGTAGGAAATGAGTATCTACAAATATTTGAATTTATTCAATCAACATTTTTTCTTAAAGAAATTAATATAAATTGTCTATATATCATGAAGTATTATCATTTTAAAGAAGTTATTTCAAGATTGTGCAATTATGTGATTATAGGATAAAAATTATCAAACGAAAGCAATTATTTAATAAGCAAACGATTTAGTAACTGCGTTCTAAGAGAGTTGCTTGTTTAAAAAATACGTGTGTTGTCAAAAATCTTGGAAAAAAACACTTAATTATTACTACACCAAGCTGGAAAAAAAAAAAATTTTTTTTTTTTTTTTAATTCAATCCATAAGTTTGACAAGGTTTTAACCAGTGAAATAAGCTGAATTGCATGCTATGCTTACAAATAGTTTAATTTTATATGATTTATTAAAATTATATACTTAATTAATGGTTATTTAACATTATGATAACAATTAATAGTTACATTGTGTCATATTAATGTAAAAAAAATTAATTGAATTAATTTTAAATTGGTATAATTTTATTAAGATATTTGTACAATGTACTTCATTTGTAAATATTTATTATATAGTCCATTAAACAATAACTAAGCTGTTTGCTTACGTGAGAATGTCTATATATGGATATGTGGTTGTAATGGTCTATTCATTTGAGGAGTTCCCTCTTAATTTTTCATGTCGTATATGTATGGACAATGGTAATAGAGATCAGAAGGCACATTCACAACAAATACACAGAGATAAGAATTAAATGTTGACAAAATAAGAAATAAAAGTAACAAAAGAAGAAATGTTATTAAACCTTAAAAAGTTCGTTAAAAGTGGCATTGATTATCGCGAAACGGGAATTTATCAAATAATAGAATGCTTAAATGATTGGAAGTGAATAGGGCTAAATAAAACTCCCTAATTATGGGCACCATTTATTGGCGTTTCTTGAACTGATTACTGCCATGGGGGGAGGGGAGGGGGAAAGCGGAAGTTGACTGAAACTTGTATGCCTTCGTCTGAGTCAGAAATAACTTATAATGGCTCTTAATTAACTGTTTATTGACCTCATCAGTGCCAACGATCTCTCAGAGATCTTTGTTGCTTTATAATGATTCTTACCACTCTTTGGATTTGATTCATGATTCCAATTTATGTAATTCTTTCTTAATTAAAAACTTTTCTCTTTAATAAATATTTTAAATCCATGAAATTACTATAGTAGCAAATACGTTTGAATTACTTATGCTAGGGCAACAATCATGGATTCAAAACCCTTCCTTAATTCCTTAATGCACTTCCATAATCTCAATTAATTTTTTTTAGCAACATTCCTATTTCGTTTGAGTATACACATACAATCATTTGTCTGTGCCTCACGTGGCACAAATCTCACGAAAATACATTTCAATCCTCAAAAAGCTCCTATTGTTCCATAATTCATTTCCCCAAAGTTTCCACCATCTTTTAGTATTCTCCTATCTGAGTGTTTCAAGTATTCTCTCATAGTGTGGTGCTAGGCGAGAAAGAAATAAGACTAAAAATACTAATTAATTACTTGATAAGATTTATTTTCGGTGTTACTTGACGCTATATCAATGGTGACTTTAACCTCATTTCTGACAACACCCTCTCGCTGCATCAAAAAATGCTATATTTTTTACCTCCACATCGTGCGTTATTCTATTTTCTTCTTAATTTCAATATCTCAATCAAAACATTTTTAAATGTTGCTCTATAGAACTGCTTCCTTTGAAAATTCTTTCTCATTCGTGCTATCATATTTTGGAATTCCCTGTACATCTCCAATCGTCAAAATTCCTCTCTCGTTTCATTTAAACACCATTTATATCTAACTAAATGTCTGTATGATCAATCTTCTGCACACTTCTAAAGAAGAAATTATTTTGAAAATTAGAAAAATTATTTTCATGTACATATTGCTGCTTTATTTGAATGGTGGAACTTTTGACAAAAAAAAAAGCTTTTATCTTATTTAAAATTGGAAATATTTCAATGACAGTACTGTAGACTGTGATTAGATTCTTTATTGATACTATATCGCCCTACAAACTTTTTTGAAGCTGTTGAAGTTGTTACAAATTAACTCGATTCTATTATACAATTTATGGAGTACCTCAAGCACGCACAAAAATTATTTTTAGTGTATATTATATATGCATGTATATTTAATTTGATTTATATAATTACTTATTATTCTTTTTTGTTATCAATGTAATTAATTTATGATAGTAAAATTAAAAAAAAACAAATGCAATAATGGCAAATTTTAGTTATTATTAGAGGACTAAATGTTTCCAAATAAATATCAACTTTTAATTTAATTAACTTAGATAAAATAAAATAAAACTGTTTTTCAAGCTGATAAAGCAAGGATTTTATCAATTAACAAAAACAAGAAAATGTTTTGACTTCAAGTGAAACTAAAGAATCTCAGAATTTATTCAAAACCAATAATAATTAAAAAGCATAACTATTGTTGATAATTTAAAGACTGCTTTAATTGAGAAATTCATTTAAAGAGATAAAAGAATGTTAAAAAAATTGAATTTACATTTATATGTAACCCCAAAATGTGGAGAACCCACGTTCTACTGCGCTTGCACAACAGTGACCACTAGCTAAGTTAGTCGAGTAATATAGTTTAACCAATTTTAACAAAATCCTGAATGAATTATATAAACTTTATTTTAATTAGTTATTATGGATTTCAAACAGTTGGACAACTAACTTTAAGTTTAAAATAAAATGATTATTAAATTTAACAAACTTTATCCTCAAATTATTAACTCATCAATCATAATTATTGAGGAAATAATTTTCCTAAATACCTCATTATACAAAAATAAAACTATAAGTAAATTTGTTTTTTATTAATTTTATTTTATATAAATATATGTTCTAGCTATTTTAGTAACATATTTTATCGATGGTCATTTTTAAACTTGTACACTCAAGTCATCTTACTAAGATTTGGTTGGTTTATAAATACTTTTCCATGGAAGTATTGTTTTATTTTTTCTTGGGGATTTCGGTCTACAATATATTAATTAATATTAATTATAAAATTTATTTTTTAAGAAACAAACATTAGTTTTAAAAACTGTGTAAACTAACTTGTTCTTTTATTCCTATTTGTGTGATATGAGTGGGTGAAAAAGGAAAGATTAAAAGTGACAATATAAAAAATAAGAGTTTCTTGTTTTTTTTACCTGTCACTGAACCTAATTAACCTATTAAAAATTGTTATATTGCTAATAATTATTGATAATAACAAAATTTTTGTCAATATTGACGCGTCAATTAAGTTCAGGTACAGGTTGACAACAAAACACCATTTATTCCCTAAATTGTTACATGTTTTCATTGTTACATTTCATCTTATATGTTTTTGTTGTTTCGATAGTTAGTAATCATTTATCATTTTAGGTTTCAACAATGCTGAAGATATTCTAATGATGGATGTCAGAAAAATGGAATATTCAAATAAAACATAATTCTATTTGTGAATTGATCTATTAATCGGAAATGACTGTTATTATTCAATTATATTAGCACTAACATGAATTAGTTTGATTTAAAATAAATAAATTAAGTGTACAAACGTGAATTCTGGTGTAATAATAATTCTGGTGTTTGACCTTTTAATACTGGAACATCAATTTTTTACACTGTCCAATTGAAGGATTAGTGGAAAGCTCCTCTGTGATTGAAAGTATAAATTATACTTTGGCAGGACTCTTAACCAAGCCTATTTCGTTCCTCTACAGTCAACGTACTGCTGTGATGCCTTAAAACTTGCCTATTTATACAAATTCCATACACATGGAGTTATTAACATAAGATATGTTAATAAGTGTTGAATCCTTACCTTTTAAGTAATGAAGATTAATGTTCTTTGAAAGTAGATGGATAAAGATTCCCTGATAATTTTCGAGAGTAAAATGATACAAAATATGAGTAATATTATATAATTTTGCTATTTAATATTAATTTTATAAAAATACAAACTCATCTTATTTTAACTACCTATATTTAATTTTATTATATTATAACACAATGAAATAATGATTTTTATTGTTAATAACTTCCTTTCAAAACTGCCAATACTGAAACGACAAAAATCACATCAAATATTTTCAAGAAAAATAAATAATAATTTTTTCTAATTTCTGAATGGTTATAAATACCACTCCAAGAAGAAAATAGGTACAGAAAAGGTTATAAACTTTCTGCAAGGATGTAACTTGGAACCTCGTCAGAGGTGTCAGTCGGGCTTTTGCCCTTTTCTTTCTGAAAGTTCCCAAGTAAGTTGTGTGTTCTTCTAAGTCCTTTACGATGAGCTGATTGCAAAGAGTATCCTAACTCGCCCTTAAATGCGGGCATCTATGTTATATTTTCTCTTATCAGTTCCTCTACACTTTCACTAAGAATTCTATTGAAAAGTAAAAGTATATATGTATTTGAACTATCCTTTAGGAATATACTTTTTAATGAACTATTGCGATAAAATTTATGACTTGAAAGTACCTGCCCTCAAAATAAATAAATACATACCAAATAAACAAATTTATTCACAAATGGAATGTTTAAAAAATACTTTAATTAACTTTTATAATTTTTTATAAAAAAAGTCGTAGCAAACCAATTATAATAATCCTGACTTAAATTAGAGGAATCATTCAAAAATTAAGAAAAATAAATAAAATAATCTTCCCTAGGATCAAGTTATGTATATTTAAAATTAAAAATTGTATGTCTGCGGATTTCAACCCACAGCACTCTACCATCAAATTCAATAAAATAAAGGAAAAAAATAAAACCGAAATGGCCGACAAGGGTGCAGGGAAAGTGTCGAATCCCCAGATAGCTAATAAGGCAGACAGGTACCGTCGGCAGGAGCAGTACCACTATGAGTTAGCTCAATACAATTATTACAATTGACGAAAAAAGTGGCATAGAGCATTATGAACGCCGACACTACCAAGCGATGCCCATAAAAGATAGCCAACGCTGAGAAACATTTCAGAAGCCTCTTTGAAAAACAAAATCCCCGTAAACGTGCGGATTATGAGAAATGCGCTCCGATGCCAAATTTATCACGTCGCATCGTTGGACCCATCGCCTGAGCCGGATGGTGTCTTGTTCCGCTCTATAAAATACTTGGAGGTAACAGACATCATTAAATATATTGCGAAGAGCATGCTGATGGTGTGGTATGTACGTGAGCCTCTATGCCAAGGGCGCACAATATTGGTCTACAAGGGAAAAGGAGACCCAAAAAGTATTTCCTCCTGGAGGCCAAGAACGATATACTCGATTGTGCGCCGTATCATCGAAAAGGTTTTGGATTCTGAATTGAGAAAGCTGGTAACCTTCAGCAAAAGTCAAAGGGGCATTATCAAATGCCCGGAACACATGTAAGTGCCAGAATCATCTCGACGCAGTCGTAAAAGATGCACAAATAGGAAAAAATATTGCGCGGTGGTCTTTCTAGACGTGGTCGGTGCTTTTGACAACGTTGGTCATGGACACGTAGTGAGCTCGCTGGAGGCTGATGTGTGTCATCCGACCTCACACATGTGGCCGCGGCTCTCCTAACCACGAATAAAATAAAGATTAATATAGGAACCCACGTGACTAGTTAGATCAGTGTCTTGTGAGAGGTGCCTGAGGGCGGGCCCTTGTTGCCTTCGCTGTTCAACCTAACCATCGATCATTTGGACCGCGAGATCTATGGTCAGAAGTTTGCTAATAAGATTGAATATGACCTGAGTGCAACGGCGCACGGCAGGGGTTCTGGGAAAATAATAATAAATAGTGTACAAAAGGCTGCTCGCGGAGCTTTGTTTAGTAATAAATGCAAAGGAAAGTGTAGGTATCATAAAGGGACAAAGAAGATCTGCGGTCTACAAAGTTCTCCCTTGAGAATACAGAGGTCATCCAAACGGCAAAAGCCGAGGACACCATCAAATATCTTGGATGTACATTCTCGGGAGAGCTAGTATTTGGAGAAGAGGTGTTCACAAAGTTAATAATCTTGAAAATTAGTGAGCTCATGCTCACTAACTTTCAAGTAGCTAGTTCAAACCGGAACTAAAGATCAGCGTTGGCAACCAGCTTGTTTCTGAGCCTTACTTACCCTCTCCAGACTGCTCCTCTTACAAAGATTCATCCTGCGATATTGAAGGGATTTGATACCGATTTCAGATGCAGATGCATTTGTGATGATGGCCTTGGCCATCATCGGGCTCCCTACTAACACCTCGTCGGCCATTCTTTACGCACCCATCAGGTATCGAGGACTAGGTCTGATCAGCTGTAAATGGGAAGCTACACTGCAGCATTGGTTCATTTCCCAGTGACTGTCGAATGTCCTAATGTCCTATACCAGTCTACATTCAATTACAAAGCCGAAATAGCGGAATGTGCCGATAGACTGGGGTGGATCAGGCCTACCAAAGTGTGGGAGCTCTACGGCAGTCGTTGCGTAAGGATGCATTCGAAGAATGGGCCAATTGCAGGTGGCAGGGTATTGGTATTCGCCATTTCAAAGAAACCCCCTAATAAATATGTTTGTGAGAAGCAGGTACTCTCGGGGTCAGAATGGGCGATTGCCCTGAAACTAAATATCTACTATATACCTCTGCGTGGAGTCCCAGGAGCCAGTGGACAGCAAGAAGTTGGGTCCCTCTGTCGCAAATACGGCAGAGAGTCTGAAACACCAGCCCATGTGCTGGAAATCCCCCCAACAACTCCCTCCTTATAACACGCCGGGACCAGATGGCCAAAGAAGAATTGATGAAGTTCCTTGAAAAAAAGACTTCACCTGCTTCGAGGAGGATTATTGACGTTGACACCGACAGATCCGTAAGATACGCCGATATTGTCGCATTTACAAAAATCCGAGGCACGACTCTGGTCTCAGATTCAACGGTACGATTTGAGAGTAATGACCTCGAACAGGAGGGAGGAGTGAAAAGGGAAAAAAAAGGAAATATATGAAAAATGTGTACCTCTCTTTAAGGAAAAATTCCGCGAGACCTTCGGAGAGAGAGAGAGAGTGAGAGAGTTCACCGTGAGAGGATCTGGCTTGGTTCTTGGGGAACAATACCAGATAGAACAAAGAAATTCTTAGAAGGACTAGGTTTTAACATCGGGGATATTTCGATCTTAGCGTAAAATATTATTTCAGACTCCCTGGGGATCATACACTATCACCTGTATGCGGATTAGCTCTGAGATTATTCATTTTTTATTTATTTATTTTAGTATATGGACCTGTCGATTTGAGTTTTTTAACTTATTAACCTCCTCACCTTATTTATTCATTAAATTATTTTTTAACTTATTTATCCACTCAAGTATTTCTTTTAAAGAACTTTTTATTATATTTTCTTTTAAATCTTTTTATTAGTTTTGTTTTAGTAAAATATATTTTTTTGTAAACTAATCTACTCCTGTGACTATTATTTCTCTGGTTCGATCTCACATTGCTGTCTAATGATGAACTTGTTTAACGGGTCACTGGAAAAGATCAGAGAGGGTTAATTGGGGAGAGTGAATTTGTCGATCGAATGAAGTAAACATTTTGAAATGGCAAAATGAGAGGAACAAGAAAGGGAAGGAAAAAAGGAATAAATTGAAATATTTGTATTAAGTACGTAGACTGGAATTGATTGTAAGAGAAAACTGTGGGAAAAAACTGTTTTCTTTCTTTTTCATTATATCATGTAAATATATGTAATTTATATGTGTCCGATCACGGATTGATTAGTATGCTGTGTAATGTAGCAACCCGGTGTATTTGGGAAGCATGGATGAATAAAGCATCTCTCTCTCTATGGTCAATATCCCAGGACGTTTAGTCTAATCACTAAAGTTAATTATTTCCGTCTCTGGTTATCTTTCTAACATCCCACTTTTTAGCGTACCTTGACTTGACTGATATAGGTATGTGTATATGTGAAATTTGGCTACACAGTTGTTAGTGGCTACAGTGGCAACATTGTTTTGCAATCTTTTGTGCGGTTTTATAACCAGGTATGTTTGTCACGAGTTTTAACTATTGTTAGTGATGTTACATAAGTGTCTTCATTATTATTGGTTCTATTTATTTTTCATCACTTTTATCGCACGCGTAATTTAATTCTTATATAAAGGTAATAATTTTATTATTATGTATCATTAAAAATATTTTGATTTAATTTTAATAACCTGTACTTTAGCTTTTATACAGAGAATAAAATCTCGTCTGAACCATCTTGCAAATTTACAAACTGTGATTATGATATAGTAGTTGTTATATCATACATTAATACGTTTTCAATATAAAAGATTTGCCAATAAATCCGTAAAAATAAAAACGGTGCTTATTCTATTTGAATTGAGCGCTACATTAATTAGTAATTAAAGTGAAAGAAAACTGATTAGAAACTGGAATGATTTTTTATTGGTAATAAATTTACTGAAATACTTTAAAACGGATAAATATGATTCAAGGATATTGGTGAATCATATATTTATTGCGAATTATTTAAAAGAAATTCAAGTAATTACAATACATCTAAGTCGAAGAAGTAATTTTTACATTTCTATCGAAGGGTCCATGGTACATATAAATGTAAATGTAACCGGGAAGGACTGTAACAGGGGCCGAAATTTACATAAAACATTCCGAATCCATGATATTGAGAGTTATCCCTCTGATTACCTCAGTATTGAGCCATTTAAGCAGTTACTACGGCTCCTACTAACTCAACTGTTCTAATTGAGTTTTATGTCCGTCATGTTTATTCATAATGCCATCTATTAATAATAATTTGGGCCAATCATGGCCTTTGTTGAATTTATAATAATTTGTCTTTTCAATTTACTCTTCTCTCTATTGCTTGACGTCGCTGATTACGAGTCTAGATTCATGAGTTAGGTTACTGGAAATATTTAATAAGTTTTTAAAAGGTTTTCGAATGATTAGTTCTGTCTAGGATAAATGACTAGCACGAGGGGAAAAAAATAGCAGTAGGACGCTTCTAATGGTAGCTCTATTAGATTAATTGAAAAATTAGGGCTTTTGTTCTTTCAATTATAGAAACGAAAAATATTAATTGAAAATCATAGAGAAAAGGACTGCATCTAATATATGGATCATTATCCAAAAATAGAAATTTTATTTACCACGTTTCTGGCTACGGCTCACCCCAATATATTTTTTGGCCAGATCAATGTTTATTATGTACGTCATTGGTCACTATTTTAGTCACTAGTGAGGTAGGAAAGCCGAATCTGGTGATGAGCAAAGATCATTTTTGGACTTTTACCCTCGACTCTCGACTCAACCATCACGTCTCCTAGCATCACCCATTCCTAACCACTGCTTTACAACCTGACCTATCCTTATCCTTAACGGTAAAGGTTAATTTATAATCCTAATATTTGATGTCCTAGTCATTAATTAAAAATTATAGCGTCAAATATTAGGATTAGACATTAAGTGATAGGATTTAGGTGATATTTTAAAGATTAGCATTAAGGATTAGGATAGGTCAGGAAGGTAAGCAGTGGTTAGAGATGGGTGGGACTAGGAGACGTTGAGGTTGTTTTAGATATTGCAAGATATCTGTACCACTTTTAAATGTTTTTAAGATTGTCTAATACGGCACGCATTTTATCCCAGTCATACGATACGATCCTCATTCCTTTGTTAAACTTTGAATTTCCCTCAGAATTTTACTCTTGTAAGTTCACCACTGTTTTTACTACTAACAAAACGGCCTACTTCCGCCTACAGTCTTTTCAGCCAATTTCGTTGTTTTGATTTACGAACGGTAACCATGGTACCATATTACGGAAAGTAATTTGTTCCATTCTCTGTATTCCTTTTCCGCAAAACAAAAATTTCTTTAAGTATTGAACAAATATGTTACATCATCTTTTTATAATGGATAATTTGAGTGTTATCGACAAGATTTTAAAGGTTTAATAGTATATTATGCATTTTATAGTTTGTTATATAATTTATAAGAGTATTTGCTCATCAGTTTTGAATTTTTTTAAAATTCTATTATAAGTTTCTTGGATTTATGATAGAAATAAAGTTTTTTCTTGAAAAAATGTCCACACAACCTATGCATTTGTGTCATGAATATACTAACTGCTCTTATTAATAATGAGATAAATTTGACGAAGAATGTTGACTACGTAGTAGTGAATATGGGAACTAATTAAGTAAGTAGGGATTTTGCGGGTTGGCTCATAGATAGGCCAATATCAATATGTAAGTCAATTCATTACATCAGCATACGAATTTTCAAAGGTATTTTTCTTAACGCGCCTTATTCGAAAACAGCCCTACCAATATGGCCGAAAATTCAGAGAAAAGTTGGATATTAGTTTAAACATTGTTTATCAAATTAAATCACCTACTATTGCTTACGCATGCGCAAACCTATTTTCCTTTAGTGGTTCTCAAACTGGGTGCCGCTGCCCCCTGAAATACCCCAGGGATGATATTATAATTGATTCAATTAGAGTAAAATTATTATTTACATAAATAGTTTATAATATAATAATTATCGTTTACATCGGGGCTTGCTTGTGCCGTACTCTAGGTACCCCGAACGTATGCTGAAAATTCTATTCTAAATTAGTGTGGAATAGAGGGTTAAATTGAGATTTTATTTTTACAGATTAACATGCTTGTATTTTTATTTATTAATGAACTGTTAACGTCTGGTGGGGCAGCCTGTGTAGTGTGCTAATTGAATAATTAATTATTTACAATATAAGATAGAAATGGATCTTGTTATTTCTGATATTGTGTCGACTTCGACGCTGTAGTCACGTCTGCATCTTCTAGCCGGTTGCCTCGTCTAGGTTGAGCAGTGGGCGAAAATGGTGCATTTCACCAGGTGTCCGTGAAAAACGTCTCTCTATCTCAGAGGCTGGCCAGCTAGTTCTAGAATATTCCGTGTTGGTGGTGAAAATTAAGTACTGACTTGCATGACGACTGATGAATAAAGGCGACTTTGCAGTTACAGCGTCGTCTTAATCTTTCGGTGTGCGCGGATAAGGGGGGCAGCAAAAAATGAGACCTCTAACCCTGACTCTATAAAAAGCCAAAAAATAACTGAAAAAAATCGTATTATGTAAATCCACCAATTATCTATAATATACAGGGATAATTTATAATTCATAATTTAAAAAAAAAATTAATGTTTATAATGTAAGTGAAATTGTCAATCATTAGACAGACCTTGAGAATGACGGAATGGCCAAAACGCAGGAGATATAAGAAAATATATGGATATTTTTTTATAGTAACTCATTGTTTTAATCTTTCGATCTTAGGAAACAAATCAGATTTCGCTGAAATTGTCGTTTAAAAAAAAGTTAGTAAAAAACGGTGTAATTATGAAACATGATAGAATTTAATAAAATACGTGTGACGCGTTAAAATACAAATTACGATTTTCATAATTATTTACTAAATTAGTATAACAAAAGAAAAACAAAAATGCATATATTATTTGCTTCTTACTGAATTAAATGATTATTTATTTTAATTTAGATAACATATTATTTATACAATATATTATTTTACAAAAATATTATTTAGAATTCAGCCATTTGCATTTATTTTTTTAAGAATACTCTAACTACTTTTAAGATTTCTCCTAAAAACAATCATAAGTATCATTCGAACTTTTTAATTATGTATCCTAACGTTTCAATTTTTAAAGCATTTTTTTTTTACAAAATTTCCGAAATGTCGATATACATGGTTCCTTAATACTGGTCCGATAAACTGTCATTTACTGTATTTTATTAAGTATGTTTTATGACAGAAATAGGACTTGAACAAGAGCCACAAGAGAATTATGAAAGCTGGATTAGTTATGAAAATGCTAGAGGAATCACAACTGGGATATGATGGCGTGTTAAATCAACCGGTGGGCTTCTTCTGCTGTTCTCTTGGCATCCTGAAAAAAAAAAGCGCTCAGGCAGGTCAACATGAAATTTAGAAAGTAATAAAGGATGTCGCAGTTTCCACTTCTCCAAGTATTTTACAAAACATAATACGTTTCAATTTTTAATTAATGTTGTAAATAATAATAAATTTATGAGTTTTGAAAGATGGAATTTATTTTAAAATTTATTTAATGTAATTTACAACTCTACAAAATAATACAATAAGTAAATATGTTGTATGTTTCATATACACTTGAAAATCTTGGGAAGGAACCACCCATTGGAGGTACTTCAAACATTAATTTAAATTAGTAGATCCCGTGGCTATCTTCTTTTCAGACGCCTTGGAGGATTATCAGGGATCGTTAAGGATGATAGAATGGGTTAGGATGGTTAAGGACTTTGGAATGAAAAGACGCATATCTGTTTTGGGCCAAATGTGCAACGAATAGGATGTTAAGGTCTTTGTGAATGAGTTTATTTGTAACCTAATAAGGAGCATCAATTTTACGTAGGATTTTGGATTGTAAGGATTACATGCGGGAAGAATTTGATGGTTTGGTGGAGCCCTAGAGCTTAATTCCATATGTCCAAATTGGTCTGATTAATTTATTATTTAAATGTTAAATTAAACATTTATAATTATATCTTGAATTAGAGATTGAATTGAAATGAGCCAGTGTTTTAATATTGTAGTATATACGTCTATGCTTAATAAATAAACGCAAGAGGAAAATTGTCCACCCTGATTCATCAACTAAATTTCAAATATTTGTATACAACAGATAATTTCTTTTTTCCATTACCGAATGGATTTTTTTCATTAAAGCTGTGTTTTATTATAGATAAGCTTAAAGGAATAAAAAACTTTATGTTTTTATTGTTATAATGTGTGAACTATGATAATAGTTTGTTAATTCATTAAAAAAATGCATTAAATTATATTTACCATAATATTAGTTTGATTTAGAATGAAAATAATATTTATAAACCTGAAAATATAAATTTATTAATATTATGGTATTTGTGTTATGAATATTTTTTTTATAATTATTATTAATTTCAATAAACCACTGAGTGGTTGTTCTACGTAGGCAAACTTTAGCCCTGGCATTCCCAGCGAACTATTTGCATAGTCGGGTAATTTATTATGTTCTCAGTCCTTAATTTATATAACTCGTTATTTTCCTTGTTACTACATCCCCGTAAAATAATGTAACGGGGTCGAATGTCGCCAAGTTGAATTTGAAGACTTATAGCCAAGACGCAAATAAGGTTTAGGGGAGTGAACCTGAGGGTGGGGGGAATATTAAATTTATGTGGACCTTAGGCTTTCTGCCAAAGGCTCTTGTCATTTCTTTCGGAACTATTCTTATTAATGGTTCGGAAAATTAAATATATCTCTGTTACGTTTTAACTTAAAGGGAAAAGAACGGAAATGATAAATAACTCTATGATGAATGTGTACGAATGTGTGAAAATAAAATATGAATCCCGAAATGGCTCACAGCGTTTTGACTATTCAAGATATTATTCCCTGGTACTTGAGGGGAGCGATATTTCACTCAACTGAATCAAGTTTCTATGCATTATAATCGGCTTAAGAAATTTCTTAAGTTAATGATATATTCATTATCAATTAATTAATACAACTCTCATGCGAAATCCATTTTAAAATGTACTACGTTGCTAATGATTCAACTAAATATTCGATAAGATATAAATGATTTCTCAATTATCTTAAACTAATGTCACCTTAGTTTAATACTTTTTGACTAATTTATTTTTAATATTATTATTTCATTAACCGCAGCCTTGATCATCTCTAATTCACATAGTTCAATAATTTATATATTATAAAAAATATTACTATAACTCATTAATTAATTGATTATGAACTGTTTCGTGATCTCTGTTTCATGGCCAGGTTGTGTGGAAAACTTATTATATATAATTATATTATATATAAAATTATTATTAATACATTTATTTTTTTTTCCAATTCACATAATAATAACTATAGTTTGAACTCTTAAAATGATTTACATTTTCTAATCTCTAATTATAATATAACCAGAGAGATTTTAAATTATAAATTTATAACAACTGCGTAAGATTTAAAATCTTTTTATTAAAAAGAATGGTTGTATTTATAGTGTGAGTATGAACGTATATTCATTGTTTCCCTATATGCTATATTGTAGCTGAACATTCATTCTATTTAAAAAAATAAATTGATAAAAGTTTAATTCAAATATAATAAATATGAAAATATTGAAACTAATAATTAGTTAGAACATAACAATAATAAACATTACTCATATTCGTATTAAAAATATAGATCAATTTAAAAAATACTGTTTTTTTTAGGTCCTAAGATAAAAAAATGTGCACGATCCTAATACTATGCCTTACTATATATTTCCATTATAAGTAGTTGAAAAAAATCATAGAAGAATATTGTGTGTTTCAAAGGTTGAGAAAAAAAATAACTTTTTTCTCTATTACACATTGTGTTATTTTTCATATAAATAATTGCTGCATAATTTTAAATGCAAAATCTCACCTAAAATTGGTTGCTTAAAAAAAAATAGTAAATCTTATGCACTTGCTGTCAGAAGCTTTATGCCATTTTAGAAATAATCTGTAAATTTCAATAAACTCTAAAAATATTGTAAAATTTAATAAATGGTGTCTATTATTTTGCTAGACTTTCCAAAGGAACTATCAAACGTAACTTCAAATAGGTATCGCAAATGTCTTTATGGCTTACATAAATAAATCCTACATAGAGACATATATTGGAATGGTCTCATAAATTGCCCATAACGAAATTTTCACCTTCAGATGAGATATATTTCAGTTTTTAACTGACATAATTTTATTTTTGGATTTAATTAATTCATTCGTAAGTTGTACTAACTGAGCGAAAAAGTTTTACTGATTCGTATTCGAATCCGAAAACTTTGAAATTGCTGAAGTCGAGTCAAAGAAAGGCGTTTGTTGTTCACGGAGGAGTTGTTAAGACGTTTTAGACGAAGAAGGTGTATCTCCATCAGCTGAAGAGAATTCTGGATCTCCGGAAGCTCTATTCAGCTCCTGTATTGGCAAAGTTTTAGAAGAGATCTCAGCAGAGTTATGAGTACGGCCGAGTAAACACTTTAGTCGAGGTCAAGGGGCGATTCTTTTAAATAAGGATTTGTTGTCTGTAGTTCGTGTTATTACTTTTTTCATTGTATAGTACAACTCAGGAATTCATATTGATGTATGTACTTTTTTTAATACATAAGTTCTACTTGCCTGTTCCAATCAATATGTCTAACGGAACTGGAAAATTTACAGTAGTGCATCACAGTGAACAGAATGGTACCGTATAACAGTCTCTTGTAAGCAGTAAAGAAAAAGAAACCACGGAAAAATATCGGGTGATGATTATCGGAAATTTAATGATAATAAAGTGGTATAAAATACTCGATACCTAGGTTGAAAGATATTTTGAATAGATTTGACCAAGGGACCATCTTTAGTACCCTGGACCTCAAAGCGGGGTATCACTAAATATACTTGTACCCTAGGGACCGGCACAAAACGCCATTCACATTTGAAACAGGGCATGATAAGTTTACGTGGATGCCATTTGGATAGAAAAATGCCATTATTGTTCACCATTACTACTGGCGCTAGTGAGTACTCGTTGGGGTGGCATTGTCCCAGAAGGTTGATGTACCGGACCAATAGAGGTAAAGAGCTGTAGACATGAGGATCCGTTCAGGGTATCCTAAGTGGGGAACCTAATTTGGTTACTAATGACAGCATCGACGAACCCAAAAAGATGAGAAATGTTCATGTTGAACAGCTGAAACTACTCATGCAGGAAACACCGTAGATAAGTTGGACCTCCTCGTCTTCCCACGCAAGTCGAGTTCTTTGCCTAGAAATTGTCTTTATGTATGCGATGTGCACAAGGATGCGTACAAAAAAGTTGAGTATGCATAGATGTTCTTTTCTTTTTTCTTTTTTTTGTACTAGAGGACGTCTGTAAAGTTTGTATAATAGTTTAGAGATTACTACATCGGGTTAAAGTTATCATTTTTTTTCATAGCAGAGATGTGCATGTTATTACTATTTTTTTTTGTCTTTCTTTCTTTTCAGGTATAACGCAGCAATTTCAATTTCAATTTCAGTTTTTCTTTTCTAATTGTTTTGTATATATCAAATCATCAATTATAAAAATTTACATAATTGTTCATAAACTGGTAGGGGCATTTGACAAGGTCATACCGACTGCTCCACTTATGGTAGTGAAGACAATAAAGACTTTTTGAAAAGATTTTAAGATTTCCAAAAGGACCTTTAAAGTAAATCATAACCTAGCCAACTCAGCTCTCTTTTCTCAGTCCGCTGGTGTTCCTCAAGGTAGTATCTTAGGTCCCATTCTTTATTCGGTATATATAGCTGACATCCCAACCCACTCTAACACAGTCCTAACAACATACGCTGATGACACATGTATACTTTCAGTAAACAACGACCCAACTAATGCATCACAAACACTACAGACACACATAACATCTATTGAAGAATGGTGTCAAAACTGGAGAATCAAAATAAATTCTGACAAATCCCATCAGATCACCTTTACTCTCCGTCGTAAACCTCTGCCCTCCTGTCCTACAGTATCCTTTCTAAATACTCCACTAATGTCTGTTGAACAGATTCGATACTCAGGACTCCATCTTGACAAGAGACTTACTTGGAATCCACACACAAGACTGAAACGACAAGAAACTGCTCGTAGATTCCGATTGCTACAACACTTACTTGACAAAACGCTCTAAACTTCCCATTCACTACAAAAAAATAGTATATACTGCGATAATCAGACCAATTTGGACATATGAAATAGAGCTCTGGGGCTCTACAAAATCATCAAATTCCTGCTTCATCAAATCCTTACAATCCAAAATCCTACGTAAAATCCTTGACGCTCCTTATTACGTTACAAATAAACTCATCCACAATGACCTTAACATCCAATTCGTTGCAGATTTGGTCCAAAACGGATATGTGTCTTTTCATTCCAAATTCCTTACCCATTCTAACCCATTAATTTTTAATATTTCATCCTTAACAATCCCTGATAATCCTCCGAGGCGTCTGAAAAGAAGATGGCCACGGGACCTTCTAATTTAAATTAATGCTTGAAGTACCACCAATGGGTGGTTCCTTCCCAAGATTTTCAAGTGCATATTAAACATACTACATATTTACTTATTGTATTTATTATTTGTACAGTTGTAAATCACATTAAATAAATAAATTTAAAAAAATACAAAGAGTTTATAATGGGAAATCATACTAGTTCTAGAAACCTTAAACTATTATGTTTGCAATTTCGTGGGAAAGAGATGAGTTCCCTAACAGGGGTTTTGCAGCTAGATTAGATTATAAAGAATAAGGTAAAATGTTTCATGTTTACTTCAGTATTGGATTAGTAATTTCAGATTGTATCAGAGTAATGTCATTTATGCGATAACAACGGAATACTTTCATGAATGAGCAGACTCGCGTTGAGTAGAAATAGCACAGCACTAAACAGACCATAACCATAAATCAACCTCCTCATCAACTGACCTCACCTGATAACTGATATATCAGAACCCTCTCCTCCCACACTCTCTCTATCTCTCTCTGGTTAGAAAGATAAAATATTAGTCACTAACTTTCTGGCATGCCGTGCACGCAAAGCTGTTTTCCAGAAATGGTTTATTAGTTTCTGTGTAAACCATGTTCGCACAGATGAATTCGTACTGCTTAAAATATACAGCATATAAAAAAAAAATTCTGAGATAATTTAATATAAAATTAATTACATAAAATATAAAAAAATATTAATATTTGGGACTTCAGATATGAACATTCATTCCGAAATAACGTCAATGTACGCCAGTGATTCAAAATGCACTGTTTTAGGGTAAAATTTCACTTCAAAAATTTATTTATGATGGAGCAGCTATTTAAACATCATTTTCGTACAACTTAAATTTACTTTCACTGCTAGGGTCAGTAAAGTTTTAGTCAATTTTTAAAACCAGTATTTGATAAAAACATATATAATTTTCAAAGTGATATGTTCATATTGAATAAATTCTTCTAAGTAATAATAATTCTTGTATATATCAATATTTTATATCTCCTCCTTCGTTTTTATTTGATTCATTGTCTATTTTCTAATATCATCTCCTATTTGACCTAGAGAATTAACAGTTACAATAATCTCTCTTGCAACACTTCATTAAAAAAAAAAAGTCTGTTTTCCAAACTTGGCTTTTCTCCGGGATATCAGGGTCGATTTTTTTTTTTTTAGAATCGACACTGAAGTTACACATTATTCCTCCGAAATTATTCTGGAAACTCGAATTAACGTATGTCATTTTTTTTTTAAATAGTGGCCAATTTAATGTTACTCATCTCCCATCAGATTCTTTGATTTCAGTAATACGTAGAAACCTATTACAATATATTCGTAGTATCAAAAATTAAAAATATTTAAATTATTTTTGAAATATTCGAAGTAATAAATAACTTAGAATTGATCCTTAAACAAAATAAAACATATTTAAAAAATAAAATGAAACAAGTAATTAAGACAACTATAAATTTTTTTAAACATATTCTACACATATTGTTTTTGATGAAATTGTGTATTTTTTTTTTAAATTTGATGTGCAACCATGAAAACCTCGTTTAACGCTGAATGATATAATTACCTCTAACTTATTACCTACCGTGATATTTGGTGCAAATCAGTGATAATAACATGAATTAGTAGTATTTATAAGTCATAAACAATATATTTAACAATATTCTTTATTAATTAATTTCGTTGCTACCAATCTTTTAGGAAATATTACTTTTATTTTTAGAGCCTCACCTAAATCACTATTAATGCTGCAGGATATTCTGTCCATGTCTAATATAATTTAGTAAATTAACCTGTATTTTTCAACCATTTCATTTACAAATTATTTTATTTGCAAATTATGTTATACTATTTTCCTACCTAACTTAAAGAGTGATAATATACTATTCGATCTCTAGAGCCACCTAAAACCTTTAAGGGCTTTCTGTATGTTAGTGTTAGTCATGATCTTTAGTTTAACATGCTTAAATATGTTAAATGGAGAAATATTTCCTTATTTTAGCATATTATAACGATATACCATTTAACATTGTTGAGTTTGTTAAAAGGTCTGCTAAATGGGGAATGACGTCACGCAACAGATCAATTGAGCTCCACACAATTCTTTCTGTTGTCGTTTTGATAGGTTAGTTGCTCGTAGTTTGTGTTTATTTTGGGCGTTTTTAAATAATAATGAATGGATAAAGCAATAATAAAACTAGGAGAGGAAACAAGGAACAAGTGAAGTGGAGGAAATATGATGTGACGAAGGTCTTAGAGACATTATGATAATCCTTTAGGAGCTCCTCTGCGTTTGAAACTTAACATGGACTTTAAATTAGCCTGCTCACAATTCTATATTCATAACATTTAGCAGGTTTAAACTTTTTACATTTAACACATCATTAATACCCTTATAATTACGAAATAGACCCTTTGACTTCAATTGATTTTATAAGAAGTGACTGTTTCCATTATGCAAGACCACCCAGAACTTTCAGTCAAATGTTTAGCACATAGCAAGGCCAAAGGTATACATTTTTTTTAATACTTGATGAGTGATATATTGTTTCTAACCAGATCGTCTTTAGTCTGCATTATTTATTGGCCTAAGTCTAACTGGGACATTTTGTTAGGTTGTCGGGTATCACACTTTTATTTGAGTGACAACAGTGTTAAAACGGGGGTCAGGTAGAAAGGAGGTAGTTAGAGTGTAGTACGATTACGGCCTACGGCAGAGACTGGTATCAGTAAAAAGCGGTTGGAAGAGAGAGATAAGGATTCTGGTCATTAAGGAGAGTGAGTGTTGGCGGGGAGGAGGGCATATCCTCGATATGGTAGCACTTACTTCCACCACCTCCTCCTGAATAAATGTCTGCCGCGGTAATCTCGGCTCTCTCTCTTTCTGTAGCTCTTCCAATCTTATCCGTGGCCATCGTAACTGCCAGGCTATGAGTGGATCAAACAGTGTTATAGTTACGAGAGAGGTTCCGGCTGACTTTATAAGAAGTGACTCGGTATATTGACAACTTTTTTTTAGAAAAAGTTCGAGATAAGTTCAGACGGGCTCTGAAAAAATATTATATAAACACACCATCAATGTTTTTCAGATTTTTTTTTTAAAGAGATAGCAATTAATTGAAGGGTCTATGTTACAAATAGTAAATGTTTAGAAAACAAGTTTAATTTTTTTTATTGGAGCTTGTTATATTTTAAAAAGTACATCTAAGTATATCAGTTATTAATTGGATTTCGAGTTTAGAGAACCCTCCTACAAGCACGATAGACACCTACCCCCTTCATTCACACTAAAGATTCAAAAAAATATTACATAGCCCCTTCAATTGTGTATAATTGGTTGATTTATAATCAAAGGCTTATTAATATCATTAAGTAACAGGTTAATATCTCGCGAATTCAGGCTTTATCAGAACAAATAATTATAACAATACATAAATGCAGATCTGTGATAGCACATTCCACAGCAGGTAAAAAGTTAGTACATTAAAAGACTGAAAAGTTAACATGTTAAATTTCATTTTTAAGTGCTTATACTCTAAACTTCCCATTCACTACAAAAAATTAATATACACTACGATAATCAGACCAATTTGGACATATGGAATTAAGCTCTGGGGCTCTACCAAACCATCAAATTCTTCACGCATTCAATCGTTACAATCCAAAATCCTACGTAAAATCCTTGATGCTCTTTATTACGTCACAAATAAACTTATTCACAAACACCTTAACATCCCATTCGTTGCAGATTTGGCCCAAAACAGACATGCGTCTTTTCATTACAAACTCCTTAACCATCCTAACTCAATAATTCTTAATATTTCATCCTTGATAATCCTCCGAGGCGTCTGAAAAGAAGATCCGTGACCTTCTAATTTAAATTAATGTTTGAAGTACCACCAATGGGTGGTTCCTTCCCAAGATTTTCAAGTGTATATGAAACATAAAACATATTTACCTATTGTATTATTTTGTACAGTTGTAAATTACATTAAATAAATAATTAATAAAAAAAAGTGCTTATATTATCATCCACTTGATTAACAAAGAGAGAAACACTTTATTCAAAAAGCAGTGCCGCCCAACTACATTGGGTTACTATACACACAGCATACTAAGACTAGTTGGACGTTTTTTATATTACACAGGCTTTACCAGTAAATATTAATACATTTTTTTTTCTTACTGTTTTAATTTTATATTTTTCTTTTTCTATGGTTTTATTTTATTTCATACTTTTTATAATATTAAGTTTTTCCTTCTATCATTTTCCTATATATCTCATCTAGTTCTCTTTCAGTATAATAAATAGTAAAAAATTTAAATATAGAAAAAAATATATACATACACAAAAAGTCCTATCTTTAAAAAATACACAATATACATGCACATAAAAAAATACAGTTAAAAAGTAATTAATATACAAGTGATAAATATATCAAGTTATGAATATTTAAAAATAAAGGGTAATAAATATATAAAAGCAAGTGTAAGTAGTAATAGATAGAAGTAATAAATATATATAAAATTAAACCACACACACATTGATAACTTTTTTCTTGACTGCTATTTAAAAAAAAAAAAAGTTAAAATATATTTAAATATTTGTCAATTATCTTAAATTATATACTTATTCAAAAAGTTTGTTTTTTGTTTCACAGGATTTATTATATAAATCTATTTTATATTTTTTTATGAGAAATTAATAATAATAATTGTAAAAATGTTTAACCTGTATTCGGTAAAATTCTTTAAAGGATATTTGTCAAAAAGTATTAAAAATATTAGATGCCAGAAGATTTACAATTCAATGGATATAGAAGATTCACAAACAATAAATAATATTTTAAATATGTAAGGTTGATATAATATTAGTGATATGGATAAATGTTAACATCTAAACTCCTAACAAAAGAAATAGAAATTTATGATTTCTCAAAAGAATAATGATGAATATAAAGTTGCAGTGTAAATTATTTACATAAATATATTTTAAACAATTATCTATAAAAATAAAACAATAAAAGTCACAATTGATTGTTAAGCTGTGGTAAATGGTTCTGATAACAACCGTTTGCTAATAATTGATGATTATTGAGTGTAAATGTCTGGATAATTACTGCCTTAACAGGAAAGCATTTAATCTATTGATGTAAATACCTGGCTGTTAGGGCATGTGTTCTATGGGTTAGTAATGGGCGAGAATTTGCTACATGGGTTTAGCTATGGCATTAATTCAATTAATATTGTATTAATAACACGATTGTTTGCAGTATTATCAATGCAGCGTTTCTGTAGGCGTATTGTCATGCTAACCTGTCATCGATAATGTAATCAAACATTTTTTCATTTAAATATAAGTAGATGGTCAGGGTTGTGGTAAAAAAAAAGAAGAAAAAATAGTTTAAAACTATTTTAATGTCCGACGTTTCTCCACTTTGCAGGGCTTCATCACAATTTTTCACTTATTTCTATACTTTATTACTAATTTTTAATCTTTTTATGTACTTCTTTTAACATCTCACCTTGTACTTTTATTTTATTTTGCAAACTTTCACTTCCGATTTTTAAATTACCTTATTTCACTTATTATTATTCATGTTATCTTTACTATTACTATTATCAGTATTGATAAATGATTATTTTTACGATATATAAAAACTAAAGTTGTTACACCTCACTTTTTTTTTTTAATACTCTTTATCTACTTTTACTTATTATTAGTTACTTCTTTTACAATCATTGTTATTATATCCTATATTGTATCAACTACCTTACTATATTTTCTTCAATATATATTCGTATTATTAGTAACAATATGTATCATTCGAATTTTACTTAGTTATTTCTCAATTAGAAAATTATTATAGTTATTATTATTTTCATATTTCTGTATCTTTCTCTTATTATTTTACATTTTTCGTCATATCTTTATGACTACATCCTGTATTCGCGACGTATTTGAAATAGAAATATAGCCGTTCGCTTTGAACAGGTAGGTGGTCTTGATTTGTTCTTTGCTCATTTAATATCATTATTATAATCTTTATTTATATTTATTCTTTCAAGACGTTTATTTAATCTCTACTTTCTTCTTCTTTTTTTCCCCCGTATTGTTTTTGTTTTATGTACATCTCCTGTACTTTTTTAACTGTATATTTTACGTACTTTTAAAAAATTTTTACTCTTGTCATTTTTACTTATTTTTAATGTTGTCATTGTTTATTAAAGTTTATTTTATACTGATACTATTTTATGTCTTCCTTCCTTTTATTTATATGTAATTTCTTATCACTTTATTTTTACATAATATTTATCCTAGCTTAAATTACCTTATTGTAGTAATATTCTCAGTTTTTCTTTTTTTTGTATATTTTTAGCCTCGATGAAGTGGAGCCCTGCAAAGTGGAGCGAAACGTCGGACATTAAAATAGTTTTAAACTATTTTTTTTCTTTTTTTGACCGCAACCCAGACCATCTACTTATATTTAAATCTTTACGGTCAACTATATATACATATATATTTTTCATTTAATTGTTATGTGTTAAAGTATTAAATCATCAACCAATTTTAATAATAATATATCTGTATTATAATATTTACTACTACCAAATATCAGATATCCTCTACAAGAGTGGTTTTATAGACATTTAAGCTGGACGTAGAAGCAAAAAGAGGAAAATTCATTTTCAAGCAATATAGAAGTATCATAAAAATATAATAT
>NW_027113738.1:9634-19341 GCF_000696795.3 Halyomorpha halys | reverse complement strand
ATTAGAATATTATAACTCTAAAATTAAAATTAAATTTAAAAAAGTGGCGCCAAAATTTGTATAGAAGTACTATTACTAGACCGACGGTTGCGCAAGGTGATTAGGTCAGAACCACGCCAACCGCCAGATTTTTACCCAATTAATTGTACTTACTTCGTGAGGCAGGGTGGACCCCGTACCCACTGACTCAGGCTACAGTGAAACAGACAATAATTGTCAGCCACAGCCATCAACCTAGATCTTGTAGCACATTGTCTTACCACTGCGCTTTCTGCACCCCTAAAATTAAGATTATGAATTAAATTGTAAATCAAGGGTCTTCTTTAATGACTTTCCACGACACTTCATTATTAAGCCTAGTTTTATAGTAATGTAGATTAGCTTTTACAAGTTATTCAGGGAAAATTTAAGTAGTTTTTATTTACTAGGGTAATTTGTGTTCACTCAATAGGCAATGAGCAATGAACTAATAACTTTTCTTTAACGAAGTTTGTCCCAACTTAACAAAAATGACAAAGTTTCTAAAGTGGTTTGGTATTTCTATTAAAATGTTATGAAGCTTTTAATTTTCTATTATTCGAAGGGATCTTTCGGGGTTCACTTTTGTAATAATCTTTTTTTATTTATTCGCTGAAGATACAAAAATATAATTGAAAATGTACAAATAAAAAATAAGTCTTGACCATGACAAAAAAATCGAGCTCTTTAATCAACATTAATACATTTTTTTATTTCTTGCAAATGATATTATATATTGAAATTATATTATCAAATATTATTTTCGAAAATAAAGTTATTATCTTATCTAACTATAAGTTTTATCTATTATGATACTTTGTTAACTCAAAAAGTTTGAATAATGTGTTTATGGTTTGATTCCATTCATTAAAAACAGGACATTCAAGTTGTTTTATTTCAAATGTTAAGTTTTGAGTTAAAAGAAAGTGATTACTAAAAGACAATTTAGGTCAAGTTATCCTAAATAATCGGAAAATAAACATGTCAACATTTTATTAAAAAAATAGTAGAATTTATAGTTTCCTAAAATCATTTGAAGACGACGTTCAAGCGGCTGAATAACGTAATATATATATATATATATATATTTAAATATGAACTATTTGCCATTTATTTCACCTTTATATTTTAAGGAAATTTTCCATGGCCATTAGACCATGTCAATTAAGTTGATTTCTGTATCAGGGGAGGGGGTGCCGTCTAATTGGAGGCTGAAAAATAACATTAACAAATAGTTCATTATTTTAGAAAAACAGTTTAAGATATTTGTTTGAGTGAAATGTAAAATTTCCTCTATTGGTCCTTCATTAAGCCCAGTTTCAATAGAGTTAGGGACGCCTCATCATGTTCTTAAAGGGGGACTTTATCTACTTTACGATTGCACTGTTGGAGCTTGAATAGTTTTAGTGATTATTTCTTCTTCGGTAAAAGACTGAACATGCTTAAAAAAACTTTTATTTTCTGTGCCGCGTTGGGCAATATTTTATTCAAACTTTTTAATAGTAAATTAGATATAAAATTACCTCCTTCCTGTTATCCACCAATCCTGTTACATCAAGTATATGAGATATGCAGTGGTATGTTGTGGGAATTCAAAGCTGTTCTAAGGCTGTCTGGGGGGTGCCACGACTGCATTTTATTTATTTACTTGTATATTTATATTTATATTTATGTTATGTATCTCTATCGGTTCCTGACTGGAAGAGACATATGTAATATATTTAATCCAAGAACTAGATACCATAGACCCCCATCCTATGGTATGCTAGATGTAATTAATTATTGGAGATCTTTTCCAACGGTTTCATGTTCACCAATTTATTAGGTGATGCTTATAAAGTGGCATGCAGAGATATTAAATTACAATGTGAAGTCAGGTTTGTACTTGGGAATATTTACAGTTAACGTATAATTGATAAAAGGTAGACCCATTAGCTTAAAGTTTATTTAAAATACTATGCATTGAGAATACTAGCTAAGATCTTTTATAGTCAAATTGAATCTAAGTTTAATCAACTCTGATTGCAATTGCCATTCAAAATACCATCTGAGGATTTTACTTAACTTGGTGTGTCCGGCGGCTTAGCGGTAGTCATGTAGTTCTTTCTCTCGATGGTCATTGGTCCTCTCTCCGTTCATTCTCATCGTCCTGGCCTAGCTAGAGATGTCCGTCTTTCTTGGCTGTTCTCCTTGCTCTGTACTCCTGTACTGCTTCAGGGCCCTTTCTCTTCTGTACTCCTAACACTCTTCAACTCCTGTAGTTGTGTTACCTTGCCTCTCGTGCTCTCCCCCTACTTGTTCGTAAGGGGTTGTCACCTCACGTTACCTGGCTCATCATTGGTTAATTCCAGCTCAAACCTTCAAAGTAACCGTACTGCATAGAGTCCGCGAGGGAAAATTCCCTAATTGACATCCTGTGATTTTTCCTGCTAATACTTGGGCTAATGGCTTTTGAAGTCCAGTTTTAAAAGTTTGATGAAGGCGCTGGGTTTCATGTGATATGTGGGTAAACAATGGTGCCCCATATAGCAGTGCTGGTCTCAGGATACTTTTGTATATCTGCAGCTTTAATCTCAATGAGTGAGCCGGAGAAGTGAGGAGGTGGTTGAGACGATATGACTTTCGTCTTACTGTTCTCGCCTTCTGATATAAATGGGCAGAAAGCTTAAGATGACGGTCTAGCTTTACGCCCAAATATACGATAGATTTGGAAGGTGAGCTCACCGTATTATTCACATGGAGAGTCTTCGGTAGTCTTGATCTCTTGTGCGCTGCGTGCGTGAATACAACACAATCCGTTTTAGCTGCATTGACTGAGATGTTCAAGTAGTCCCATCTTTGTCAAGGGGAGCATAATGTTCAATGATCGTTTAGTGAGAGCATTGATGCTGACAATCAAACATTAGTGTGCATTCCCTGGCTTAAATGCCTAGGACCTGTTTTAACAGGTGCAACTATCCTCACGGCCTTTTATCTCTCGGCAATTGATATAATATCAGGTGGACAAAGCTGACAAAAAAAGATCCCCAGTTTAATTAAATTTACTTTTATTTATTTCCTTCTCATGCTGGTATTTCAATTACATAACAGCAGTGAAAATGTAATTTATTTTTCCTTTACAGTATACAGTTATATTTTGTCATATACATGCATACATTTGCAATAAAAATAAGAGAACAAATTAATGCAAGATTTACAAAGTTTTATAAATTAAACTAAATAAAATTAAATGGTGACAAACCAATAAGTACAAAACAACTAAAAATAAAACAGCATCTACATTAGATCATTCACTTCAGATCAATACAAACTCGCGTTAGCATAAATATTGCATTATATTCTAAAACTTTATAAATAGTTTGGAATTTTCATATACATGTTTCAATTAAATAACTTTATTTTAAATAAATTTAAATAATGAGACTAGGGAATGTTTTCCCTGGTTACAACCGATGCTCTTCACTTGTTTAACACCGCATGAAAGATGAATGTCACAGTAAACCGTCAAGATCCATGGTTGATAAAAATCTTTAGCCAGGCTAATACATCAAAGGCGGGTGAAAAAGGGTATGGTAGATGGGGGGGGTGATTGAAGGGAGCAGCTTCTTTGATAGATAGGGTTAGCCACTGTGATTAATTGTGATTTGATTGAGCGGATCTGTGTATAACAGCTCTCTTGCAGCCCCCTAACAGCATCGGGCAGTCTGCTGGGCTGACAATTGTATGGTAGTGTAGAATGGACTGCATTCAGAATCAGGATTACTAGAATAATATTCAATAGTGGAAAAGGTTAATAGAAATATTTAGAGATTAATTTTAATATTAGTCTGATATCTAATAGTTATCTATAATCTATTATTGTGAGATCTCTAATAGTTATCTATAAACTGTTATAATTTAATAGTTTTTTTTTCTTATAATTTCAAATTTCCTCTTCTAAAAATATTTTTATATATCTTGATAATACTTAATTTTTTTTCAAAACTCAATTTATTTTTTTTTAATTTATTTTTTGATATTTACAATTGCATTATTTAAAAATATATACAACAAGTAAATTTGATGGAAGTTATACAAACATGATACAGACATTTCGAGAAACCTATCTATTGATAGATCTCCCATAACATTTCTAGATAAGTAGATCTCTATAAACAGTAGTAAAGATTTTATGAAGGATTGTGGATTGTAAGTATTGGATACGTAAAGAATTCGATGGTTTAGTGGTGCCCCTAAGTTAAACTCCGTAAGTCCAGATAAGCCTTATTACAGTCATATAAATGAGTCCTTTGTAATTAGTTGGGAGTTTAAACCGTTTGTCTGGTAAGGGTTGTAATAGTCGGAATCCACTAGCAGTTTCCTGTCTTTTCAGTCTTGTCTGAGGATTCGAAGTCAGACGATTGGAATAAGTGGAGTGTTATTAAAGGATACTATGCGACAGGAGGTTATGGGCTCACAATGAAGGGTAAATGCGATTTGGTGGGATTTGTCGAATCGCTGAAGGCAATTATCTAAAATTAAGTTAATTAATTAATTATATATTGAGTCCTAAAAAACAATGATTGTGATTGGATTCTTTTCCAAAGGCTTTTTGTGTGTTTATCAGTTTACCAATTGAATACCTTTATATTAATAGAATGTTGTTACTATTAATTATATAATACAATATGGCCTGGTATATTGGATTATATAATGGTATATAAACTACATAAAGAGACTAAGTATTTATTTACAATTTATTGCTATGATTAAAATGATTCAAATAAATGGTTGCCATAAAATATGATTCTTACATTATTTCTTATTGTTAAAATTATACTTATAGCTGTTGATTTGAATGATTCATGCCGTGGGATGTAGTTCCGTAGGTGTCGTCTTGTTCATAAGGGCTGTCCAGGTCTCGTGGCCCTTACGACTTCATCTGGTTGAAGTGCATCTTGCTCCACTCCGGCTTCTGCTGCTCTCTCAAGCCTGGTCCTCTCTCGTCTAAACCTTCCTGTTCCTTCCCTTTTTCCCTGGTCTAGTTGCCCTACCCCTTTTCTTCCACTTCCCTTTTGGGGCGTTACCTTATTTTTCAATCTCATTCCTCATTGCCAATAGGTGACCGAACGCTTCCGAGGTAGGTGTCCCCCTCCCCAGGCCCGAGAGTGGGTGAGAAAGTTTTGGCATGTCCAGGAAGGGCCTACACATGCTTAATTGGATTCCGATCCCTCGTCAAAAACTGTCTTCTTCAAGTGTCTAGAACTGCTAGATCTAATAAGCGAATGTGGCAAACCAAACACAAATGTGCACATATCCAGGGAAGCAGTAAGAGGTTCTTCGAAAGGCCTACCCTGACCAGGTATAAGGGATAGATGGTAAAAAATTTTAATAAATCTTGTTGTAATAATAGCTAATGCCTCGATACATAGCAGGATATTGGTTTCTAGCTAAGTATGTCGGTTAGGCATTTAAATCGGATCGAGGTCCTAATAGTAAATTATTATAAGTAATAGATTGTTATTTGTTTATGTATTTTGATTTATACACATAAAATATAAGGATCAGTTGAGCCACTCAACTCATAGCCACTCGCAAAATACTTTATGTGTATTATTCATTTCCACTGAGAGCAAAAGATTTGTTCATTTAATAGTGTTGTTGGGAGACCTCTAAGAATAAACATATATATAGGTAAAAACGATATCTGGATATACACGGTTTTATAGTTTTAATTCTAGAATTTTTAATGTAAATTCTACTCAGAGGTATACACTATTTTTTTATCTGTGCATATTCAGTTTTACAAACAGCTAATTTTACTGTATCAGATTTCAGGTATTATATGAGCTCTAGCTCCACAGCTATATTGTTACAAATAGAATACAAAGGTAGTACGCAATTGAATTTCGAACAATTAAATTAACCAGCTATAATCGAATCTTGATTAGATAAGGGTAATGAAGGCTAAAACAATGGCGAAGTGAGGCGGTAGCAGATACCGTGCTTCTAACACCTCAACGGTTTTAATGACCAATTAATTAATTATTATTGCAGAAAGAAATACGATCAGCGAATCTTCTTTAAACTAATTAAAACGGACCCTCTATAAGGAAAGAGCATAAGAAACTTTTGCAACCTCCTCTTTCAACTCCTTTAAAAGACTTGTTTTCAATTTATTTCTATTCCAGTCAGACTTTTCTCCTTTCCGCGTTCTTTTTCAATAGCACTTAGGCGAGAATCCCGTTCATAATTTGAAATTCAAACTTCAAAAAGATTTCTTTCTCTGCAGTTCCTTTCCTTAACTTTAAATAATGATGGATAGTTCCGTTGTAGGAGTACTTCTGATTAATGGTTTACGTATTTTTATTCTGCACTTTTGACCTCATAACGATGGCTATAAAATTCAAAGGCAGGTTCCATCATTGCATAAATAAACCAATTTTGAAGAGTACGCGATAAAGAAGATTTTAGACCTCTGGTAAAAATCAGTTGCATCTAGTGAGGAATGAAAAACATCATTGAATAGTTAAATCTTTACTATTATTACTTTGTATTATATTCGAGGTAATGTTTTAATTACAATTATATGAGTAATTATAATATATTTATGATTAAAATTTACTTATAATTATAATTAACCTAAAACTACTTATTTTTATAATATCGAAAAGGGGATATCTGAAGAAAAAAAAAAGATCTTAAGTTCTTGAGCATAAAAGCCTCGACCTAGACGGTACCATCCTCTCAGCTAAGTTTTAATTATAGTTTAAAATTTGAGCCAAACCAATATTTTTTTTAATAAATACGAAATTAAAGATATAATTGTTTTTATGTTAGCAATAATTACAATAACGAAACCATAAAACTTATGGTTCAAATCGAATAATGACGTGTAAAACTATTTACTTCAATTAACGATTACAAGCATGCTCAAAAAACTATTTCACACATAACAGATTATTTCTCACACGTTAGATCATTATTGTATAAAAACTGAACACTTCCTTCTGAATGCATTGATTTTCAAACTAAAAAACGATAAATTAATAAGTTACTTTATATAATTAAATTAAAAGAGAGAGAAAATGCTATAAAATATCTATATTTAACTTTCGAATAAAGTTATGAAAAATGTAAACTTGAGTAAGTAAATTTTTGGAAAAGTTAATTAGTTAAAACTTCTGATTAACCCCACACTCGTAGTTTTTTGTTCATTTCTATTAATATTTTACTACAGATTGTGCTAAACTGAAATACGAAGAATGCCTACCCCGGTTTACCTTAGCGGAATGGTAGTCAATTTAAATTGCATTTCAGTCAATGTAAACGCAACGTTATGATAATATGATGAAATTAAGTTAGGAGTCAAGATACAAGATAAATAGCGACAAAATAATTGTTTTAAAGTTAATATCAATTATCATGATCAAATTCAGGGCAGTTACAGCACAACTGTTTAAAGGTCTTGATGGGTAGCCAAAAGAAACAGATTTTTAACAATAATACACTTTTAAAAAGAGCGAATAAGGAGCAGTCAAATTAAATAATCTAAGCGAAATATCACAGATGTTAGGATTTTTTTAACAGTCTTAGCTATCGGTCAATATAATAGTTTATGACCTCAATATTTTAATTCAAATTATATTTGTTTTGGAATTAGTATAATAGTTGTTAACTGTTGTTTAAGGTATATAACATTAAATAATAACTAAAAAATGAAATAATCAATATTGAGAAAAAGTATTTTCAATTACTGTAATTTAGAATTGTTATTGCAAAGACATGATAAACCACTATAATTGTAGAGCTCTCTCTAAAAGATTTTAACTGACGAAGAAGACGAAAAAAACAGGCATTTAACTTCTTTTTTTCAGATTAAATCATAAGGAAGTTTTTTATGCTGAAAAATCGTTTTGTTAAGTTTTGAAATAATAACCATTTTAAAGAGAGTCCTATTATTTTTTTTCAAGTTAAAACGTTACAAATGTTTTCCGAAAATACTAGTTGTCAATTTCGCTTTACAGCCTACACAATATATACATTATTTAAATATTTAAAAAAATAACAAATAAATAATATCAACATCAACCACCAAGTTCGCCTCGTTCTATATTCAGATAATGCTATTCCAAGAAGATTATTGTTAATTTTTCATGATTATAAATACTTAATTTTACCCTGAATTCAGTAGTTTTCAGAAATAAAATTAATTTTTCCTCTGACATTTTATACATTTTTTTTAATTTTACATAAAAACTAAATAAGCTAGAAAAGGGGTTTAATAAACCATTCCGCAAATCCGGACTGTAATACGGGTTTGTTGTCCCAGCCTGCGAGATAATCGGACAGGCGCGACTTGGGCAAGTTTCCTCCATTTTAAATATAGGGAAATGATTTATCTTAAAATAGTTTCAAATGTTCTTAAATCATATAAAGTTATTCTAGTTTTATTAATGTAATTATTAATACCATTTAAGGATATGTATCGCCTATAGTTTTGGAATCTCTCGGTCCAAATAACTTTGTCAGTCAAATCCATGTTAAGATTGATTGGACACATGTTTAATAAGATACTTACAATCTACAATTTTATAAAATTTGTATACAATAAGCTATATTTTATTATTTAGATAACTTTTTTTCCTATATAACTAAGGTCTAGCATTGTTCTATACCACTAACTACCACCATTCTTCTATATAGATGTAATCTTTTCAGGTTGGAACTCTTTAAATATATTCACTATTCTGGATAATATAATCGCAATTACCATAAAATATAATCGTAGGTACTTTTTTTCAACTATGATTATGCTAAATAACTTAATACATAATGCTTATTCAGTTGTAGTTGAATTTCCTATGCAAAATATTTTCGGCTACCATAAGAAAATATTGGAAAATCAGCGACTTTTACATATGCTCAATATAACAAGATAGAATCGGAACGAAATAACATCTTTAGAATCGAAATAAGGATACTAGCGTCGGGGGAAATCAAAGCAATAGAGCGGGGATCTACTGTTCCATGTTGGCCCTTATTATTTCCCGGCGGAATTTGATTTTCCACCTTTTTACACAAGGTTTCACACAAAAGGTTTCGAACAAAGCTGTTCTCATACGAAGTATCCTTGTATTTTCTAAAGAAATGGCCAGCATTGTATGAACTGGTATTATGTTTCACATCCTTCGCTGTCCAGGTTGTTTTTTCTAACTGCACTTAAAAGATTTTGTGGAAGATATGCTCTTAGATTCTTTTAGTCCTCCAGATCATGAATTCCGCTGTACTGTACCCCTGATGTTAAGACTAATCCATTTAGATAGTAATTACATATTATGTACAACAATAAAGAACATTTTAGTAGTTTTAAAGCTTTCATAGGATTCATAAAAAAGTAGCACCAGGAATAAAGATGAATTCGTTTTATTTTTTAATTTGTGTCTAAAGGTTCAATTTTTAGAAGAAAAAAACTTATTACTTTTAATTTCTTTATTTAATCATTGGCGACGTTTCAGACAATTGACCATCATCTGTTCCTATCTATAATTATATAAGAAAAAAATTTTTTTTTATTTATTTATTGATATTTACAACTGTATAAAAAAATACAACAAGTAAATTTGATCATAATGACATAATGATATGATACAGGATGTAGAGAAACTACCCAGTAGTAGAATTCTAAAAACAGTTTACAATATAAGGTC
>NW_027113738.1:7654-8914 GCF_000696795.3 Halyomorpha halys | reverse complement strand
ATATATACATATATTTTATATATACATATATACATTTTACATACATAAACTAATACATAATACAATAATAAGAATTTGTATACATAACAAACATAAATGTCCTTTCTTTGCCTGGACAGTTTAAGGTAGGTTGTGGGATCCGCTGTGTGCAGGGGAGCAATGTGGCGCTTGCCGTATTTATACAACTCCTCACTACAGCCGAGTGCTCTAAACAATAGACCTCTGGCAACATAATAAATCTTACTTGTTACATTTTTCTATTACATAATAATAACTCAACCATATGTTGAATGAGATATGCTATTACTGTTGTTTTTATTAAATTATTTTTTTTTTTTTTTTTTATGATTTTCTGTTTTTTTAGTTGTAACATTTAAACGAATCTATGACCTTTGAAAATATTATAGAATGTGTATAGAAATAGCTCGAATATGGTTGTGGCTTTTTGTATTATGACCTACGACAATACTTTAACATACAACACAATGTTTTTATTTTAATATATTTTCATATATTTTATGTTGCTAAAGATTGATATTTAACACCATTATGACAAAAGATATCACAATGAAGTTATTGTATATTTTTATTTATACACGATTTCTTATTCTTTCCAATACCTTTTGCAATCCATAAAACATTTAGTGCCTAATTTATACCAGAGGTTCAAAAATGACTATAAAACCATGAATCATAGGATTTTTTTTTTTTTTTAGCCAAAACCAAATCTTATTTGATTTTTAATAATAGGATTAGTTACATAACAGACATTGGGAATTATTTTTATTATCACTATTTGTTGACAAACTAAGATTCATAGGATTGTCATGACTGATTTCGATTTCACTTTTAGTCTATTTTTATTCAATCCCACCTTCAGCCTACTTGTTCTGTACACCAAATTCTGTTCTTTTCTCTTTATCCTTTGTTTTATTCGAATGGGAATGAGTCATTTAGGCAATGGTTATTCCATAATAGTACTCACCCTTCACGGAGAATAAGAAATTTGCGTTTTATTGGTAGATGCCTTAGTTTTCATTACTCATCAATTCCAATGGACAAGAGAGATACAGATGGAACAGGAGTCTTTCAAGGTGAGCACATTCAGGTTAATTTTTTTAAATATAAATTATGTATTAGGAACGATTTTCAACGCCCTCCTAGGATTCACTTAAAAATTGCGTTATAACCAGAAAATCTTAAAAAATACTAAAACAAATTTTCAAAATTTATTTTAATATTTTAATGATGAAATTAAAT
>NW_027113738.1:0-1058 GCF_000696795.3 Halyomorpha halys | reverse complement strand
CCCCCCCGACCATTTTCTTCTCTCAATTGAAAATTTTTTTTTATTTTTTTTATGGAAATTATGTCCTGTATTCTATTTCTTTATTCATTATGTCATCCCTACAACGTTTCGGGATCTTCTGCCCATTATCTAGTTCTGAAATAGAATAAATTACAATCAACAGTTTTAAGATTAATAATATACAGTTACAATCAATACGTTGCATTTTAGTAATTATTTTATTTTATGTTTTTTTTTTACAAATTGGCATACATACCGTTTTCATTATCTGACTGCAAACAGTAAGTCGAACCGTAATCATAAAAAAATTAATTATGATAAAACAACTAGTACTTTAATGGAATGATGATTACTGGACCTATATTAAGTGTGAAAGGGCAGTATTGGATATGCACAGCATTTTAAATTTCAAATATTATTGGACTATTCATTGTTTAGTACTTGTAAATTATCTATATCTCAGACAGCTACTGATTTCTCGTTAATTAATGTCCTCGTGCATTACATCAAAATTTGAGCTTTTGATTTTCACTCTGAATAGAACAATTCGCCCTGTAACAAATTTACATTTTATTATATAAACAATTAGTTAATATATTCTATTGGGTAAAAATTGCCATTAAGTTAATAAACGACGATATATTTTTCAAAAACGTTATGAATAATGTTTTGACTTTTTAAATATATAAAAAAATGAGATACACTTTTTTTAATAAATATTTTCCTAAGATACTTCAAAGGATGGTACAAACTATTTTTTTTTCCTGATCATTTCTGAAATATGGGGGAGGAGGGAGTTATCTACAGGGTACCACTCTGTTCTAACCATAGTGGAAGGTCGAATTTTTATTTCAGGGGACCACCACATAAACAGAAGTCGACCCCCCTGGATCCGAATCGATAATCGATGACGATGCAGTCACGAGGAGGCCAAAGTTGTCGCTCTAACTGCCTTGGTGATAAAATAATTTATAAAATATAACTAACTATAAAAGAACTAACTATAAAGAAAGCTTATAAAAGCCAGTACAGTACCTGAAACCAAAATTATGCAATAA
>NW_027113737.1:384784-415776 GCF_000696795.3 Halyomorpha halys | reverse complement strand
TTAAAGTTTTCTCAGTTTTATACTTTCTTAAATTCAAATGTTTTAATATCTATTTTAGTTTCCAATACTCTTAATTATAATTCTCAAAAGAAAATCCAGAAACAACAGTGTTTATGTAAAAATAAAAAAAATGTGTGATGCGCACGCTGAACCTGAATTTGTTATTGTTAAAGCTTTCTCCTTTTTATACTTTCTTCAATTCAAATATTTTGATACCTTTTTTAGTTTCCAATACTTTTAATTATAATTCTTAGAAGAAAATCCAGAAACAACAGTGTTTATGTAAAAATAAAAAAATGAGTGATGTGCACACTGAACCTGATTTTCTGATTCTTAATGTTTTCTGAGTTTTATACTTTCTTAAATTCAAATGATTTTATATCTATTTTAGTTTCCAATACTTTTAATTATAATTTTCAAAAGAAAAACCAGAAACAACAGTGTTTAAGTAAAAATAAAAAAATGTGTGATGCGCACACTGAACCTGAATTTGTTATTGTTAAATTTTTCTTTGTTTTATTCTTTCCTAAATTGAAATTCCTTTGATACCTTTTTTTTAGTTACCAATACTTTTAATTATAATTTTAAAAAGAAAAACCAAAACTACAAGGTTTATGTTTATATAAAAAAATGTGTGATGCGCACACTGAACCTGAATTTGTTATTGTTAAGGCTTTCTCAGTTTTATACTTTCCTCAATTCAAATATTTTGATATCTTTTTTAGTTTCCAATACTTTTAATTATAATTCTTAAAAGAAAATCCAGAAACAACAGTGTTTACTTAATTACTAGACAAACGATCCAAACTTCCAATTCATTACAAAAGACTGATTTACATGTCAATTATAAGGCCTATCTGGACATACCACGTTGAGCTTTGGGGCTCCACTAAGCCTTCGAATTCCTCTCTTATCCAATCCTTACAATCCAAAATCCTTCGTAAAATCCTAAATGCTCCCTACTTTGTCACAAATTAATTCATCCACAAAGACCTTAATGTTCGATTTGTAACCGATCTAGCCCGAACCAGATATCAATCCTTCCATTACAAACTTCCTAACCACTCAAACCCATTAGTTTCTACACCTACTAATAGTTTTAAAGGTTACAAATTGATGAATTTGGGTGAGTAAGTGCATTATAAATAAAGGTGCTGTATCTATTTTAGCCAAATCTGTAATATTAAGCTTTTTATTGATAATTTTATTTTTGACAAAATAAGAAGCAGTATTGTGGAGCCACAAAGTTCAATTCCATATGGCTTTAGAATTATATTTAAAAAAACAAAAATTTCTTTAGTCCCAAATACGAATTATTTAAGTTAAATCTCGAATAAATTTTTTCGCTATTTCTAACACGATAGTTGGTGAAGGCGATCCAATCTGTAATGATCGTAACCATATTCTCCAAATAGAGAGGGGTTAGGATTGGTGGAGTGGTGGAGTGGCTGTCATCCCCAGGACCTCCTCCAATTAGCTCCGTCCAATTACGAAGGACTATACAAAGTGTCCTGGTCCTTTCATCCTTCACCAGCTCCCTCATCGACTAAATTTATTTTGCCATATTTTGAGTGCTCTAAATCGAAATTGGCATTTACTAGAAATGCAACTATTATATTTTTAAAGATGAAGAAGTTTGTAAAACTTGATTTTTAAAGACATTTAAAGTGCCATTTCTCAAAATGAATATTTCCTAAATTAAATTTAGGAGTCACTCGTTTCCAATTTACTCTAAAAGAAATAATTTCAGTTTTCCAATTAGGTTGGAATAAATTATTTTTGAGTTGAAATTTTTCTATTAACAGCTCACATCGTCGATCAGACTTGAAGTTGGTATTTAATCCTATAGAATTTTAAAAAAATCATCATAAGTACACTTAGTTTTTGCAAATAGTTCTTAAACAACACTCAAATAAATAATAAGAATAACTCATTTTTATACCTTAAGTTAAATTCAGACAAATTATTGTAGTTTTATAAGGCTTAAGGTGTGTCGGTAGGTCTTACCTACAGATGTAGGTTTAGGCCTTTGGATTTCGGTTTCAAATGGATTGGTTATCAATTCCAACATGAGGCGTTTTTTATAATTGGGGACATTAGCAAGAATTGATGGTTGGTCCAAGTTAAAAGAATGTTTGATACTTAAGGTGTATTCAGAATGTTTAGAGGTGAAAGGGTTACCGGAGTTCATAGAAGTTTTGTGCCGAGAAATGCGTCTTTAAAGTAATTTTTTGTTTCACTGGTGTAAGAAGAAGCACAACGAGGAATAAAACAGGGAATTTGATAAACTACATTTGAACAGTGTTGAAAAGGAATTGGATCTTTTAAATTATAAATATAAAGGAAATTTTGTGTAGGATTTCAGTTTAAGACGCTGGAATTCTATTCAGAAATCTTTGTATAATAGGACTATTGTAATCCCTTGTTCACATTCACAGTTGGATAACATATATACAAGCAGGTTGGAACTTGATTGTAAACAAAAAACTTGGTATAAACAGAAAAAAAATTTAATCAAAATTGAGACAAGGAAATATAATATTAACAGAATGAACTATAAATGAAACATGCAGGAATATAATTTTAAATTATTTATCTTGTCATCCTTTTCATATGGAATAGAATATTATTAATAAATGTTTTAATGATACTATAAAAATAAGGGATGAAATTAGATTGACTAAAAAAAAAAAAAAGTTATTTAATATGTTTCAAGAATTTACTTATTTAAGATGTTACATTTATTCAAAAAATTTAATTAAAAAAGTGTGGGAATTTAATCTCTCAAAAGATTCACAATCAAAGAAACTAAAAAAAAAAAAACATACAACTATGGGTCATAAAAAGTACTATAGTTGTAATTATATAAAAGGTTTGTAAGAAGAGATAAAAAAGTAACTTAGGGATTATGATGTAGAAGAATTTTCATTGTTTCAAACCAAATAATAAAATGAAAATTATTGCAGTAAAACAAAAGAATTAATTTCATTTTCTAATTTTATAAAATTAGAAAATGAAATTAATTCTATTGCAGTAAAACAAAAGAATTAATTTCATTTTCTAATTTTATAAAATTAGAAAATGAAATTAATTCTATTGCAGTAAAACAAAAGACCCAATAGATAATAGATATCCATTGTCCAGGCATATATATTGGTTAAACAATGCAATATATTAAGGATAGAATGCACCAACATGGAAATAATAAAAAATTGTTGTGTGTGTTTATAAATATGTATACGATACATATAAACAAATAAAATCAGAATGTTAATTAACTTGTAAATAAATAAAGCTTTGTAATGAGGTGAAACAGAGTCATTTATTGTAATCATAGGTTTTATTTTAAATATTGTTGATGTACTTTGTAAAAAATGGAAACAATTTAAAGAATAGTTTTAGTATCGAGACTGTATGTTTTGTAAGTGAATGCTATTCACTTTTATAAAATTTAAATGAAACTGTTGTGATATAATTTTTTTTATTTCTGAAGATTAAATGACATGGACCATTAGCCTGCAAATGAAAGACATTTTTTAAATGAATTGTAACTTGTCAATAATTGAGATATGTTCAAAAATATTGGTATTATGTGAGGAAGTAATATGGTAATAATGTGAAAACAATTTTCGGTTGTCTCTTTAGTAATATCTTAAGAACCAAAACGTTAGAGGATTCAAATAAACTGTTGAGAATAAAGTGGATTAATTTAAAATAAAGTTGGGTGGATTATTAGTTTTTATTATTTATATAAACCATTCTCAAACAATTAATTATCAAATATATTAAATTAGGAAAATTAATTTTTTTTTACTAATTATAATTCTACTTTTACTTTAGGTAATAGAGAAAGAAAATACAGAATATAAATACCCCTTACTTCAACTAGAATTGAAAAAAATGTACTATATCCTAGAGGACATGACAGCCCTGCCATTAAGGCAAAACCAACATAAAAACTGTTCGATGAACTATTCATCATGACCACGAGAATCGATCCATCTCAGACCTCACCTAAAACCATTATATATATTTTTTTATCATTCTCCACCTTCTTTCGCACCTCTCCAAAGAAAAATATCGACAAAGAAGCTAATAAATAGAATGTGAAATTATCAATCCATCTCGATCAAACAATACATTCGCCTTATTACAACTAAATATTAGCATGTAACCAAGAATCTACGAAAAAAAAATATAGATTCAACGCTTTGTACTCATAACCGTTTCCGACTAGAGCAAGGAGCAGCTCGACGTACACCCCGGAATCGTGATATTATATAGTACAACTTTAGAATCAAATAAAGCATTGTAATGAAATTTGGCATATATTTGTGGAACACATATTTATAAAAAATATATATAAATATTTTCTTATAATTGTAATTTTGTCATTTTTATAAAAATAAAATAATGTTTATCAATCGAAAGAAAGGATAAACAAATGTTTTGGAAATTACTAATGGTAAATTACGAAATTATAACATTGTCTTATTACTGCAAATATCTTTGCTATTGGAAGCTTCAATACGATGTGAGTAATTCTTGTAAATTTTCTTAGTTTTCGGTTTTCTTTATTACCTCATCAAGTTTCCTAATATCATTGAACCATACTCCATTTATTCCACTAATTCTACATATCGCTTAATGGATTAGAGAATTGTATAGTCCCTCGTGAATTCATTTCGCACTTTCTCTTTTCATGTAAAACAGGTTGATTTATTTATCAGGCATCTTGATATTTTGATCTCTTTTTTGTGCCATTTAAACAAAATACTACATGAAATCATGCGTTTCTTTTATTTAAAATTTAAAAATGTATACGATTTTTATTTAAAATAATATATGTATAAGTATATATAGGTTACATATAACAAAAGATAAATTGAAAATCCCATTCCTCACAACATATTCAGACAGAATAATGAAGGGTTTGAGCTAACAAACTTATTTTGGAAAGGCTTTTTTATAGTTACTCGTAACTACTGATTAATAGCAAGGATATACTTCACTTGTGTTTCTTTTTTAATAGGTTGAAATTTGTCAATTCTTAACTATATATTAAATGAGGAAAACAATAATTAATTTGAATAAATACTCGCATTCATATACATATATATGTTTAACGTGAAAAATATAGTTCAAGCATGCAATAAAAAAACAAAATTTAGCCAAAAAAAAAGAGCGAAACGTGCAATTCTCTCCAAGAACTCCAACAAAGGGCAATTTTTGCAGAATAAAATTAATGTTATTTGAATGCCTTTACTATTATTAAATTTTCTGTTTTGACAAAGTAAGGAGCATTAAGGATTTTACCCTGCATTGAAAATGGCAAACAATGAACAGTTTTATAAACGGCGCACGAATGAGGCAGGGACCAACATTTTAAGTTTAGGTTTCACAACGCCATGATTGCTATGGGATACTAATCACACGCTTCATTCTTTCCCAGGCCTAACCTCAAAACACTGCCAAATAGGAATACTACTAAACGAAAATAGGTATTAGCCAGACTTTTGCATTAACCTCGTCATATTCAAAGTAAATTTCAAAGTTATCTGAGCAATATTTTTTATTAGCTTATATGAGTCACAATTTCACCACCTAGCATTGGGTCTTTTTTTCAATGAAGTTTGATATTATTACTGATTGAATGAAATGTTGTTTTTTTTTCTTTTTTAAGGCAATCCACAGCAAATATGATGTTTGCCTAGTTATCTACAGGTGACCAACCTATTGTGGTGAAAGGGTCAAGTTTTTTATTTTGTGGAACAGCCACTTAATGAAAAACGTCAACGCCCCCAGGCTGGATTCGAACCAGCACTACTCGCAGATTTCAGAACAATAGATCTAAACCTAACCATCTGAGCTACGGACGACCCTATGAGATGTTATTAACTTCACTAACCACAGTATCGTCATCAATAAATATTGTGAAAATTAATTTTTACAAATTTTCTTGATAATTTTATCTGTCAGCCACAAATAAAATAAATAGAGTTTCAAGGTATATTATAATCTGTACGTTTGTAGGTATGCAAACAGGAAGGTATATATAAGATTTTTATTTTCTATGACTCAAATTATGCAACTAGATATCGAGCTCAAAACACCGATAAACATTTTATCAAATGTGTTTAGCCTGTCCATCATTCCTTATATAAAATACAATTCGAGATTATGACTTAACCAATTCATAGGTTTTATTTCTCAACTAATACAGTGGTATTCCAAGAATAGTAGTACAATACTGTCTTTAATATGAAAAATAAGTAATAAAGTAGAAGAAAAAAAAAGGCGTTATACACATGGTTAAGATTTAAGATCGTACATGCCTTAAAAGAACACCAATATGCAAATGAAAACACACACAAACTTCCTTAATCGCCAAACTAATATATTGAAAATATTTTATATTAAACTGGGTAGGTCCGTAAGCCCAGGTTTAAATAAATGCTTTAACTGATATAGATATGCGACATAGAGGAGAGCGAAACATAAGAAGAGTGTGAATCGAGACAAGACAGAACATGTAGCTACAGTTGTACGAATTATTTACCATGCCGTTATTCTATTAACTTTTCACGTATTTCTATGAACTGAATTATGTTTCAATACATCTTAAAATATAAGTTCACGTGATGAGTAATTATATTCTATATTTTTCTGGGTACCAGCAAAATTTTCTCGCTGACCACCACTTTGTCAATCGTTGCTCTTGATAGTATTATATTAATTATAGGAATGACTATGATATTGCTAATATTTCGAATGAATTACAGAGAAGAAGTAAACAGTCTAATACGATAGTTCTCACAGGATTAAGCTAGTAATTTTTATTGCTAATAAAAAAGATTCTTGGGTTTAATGCCTGTGTTTTCGCATCCAAAACTATACCCCACTCGTCCTAATCAATTTTTATCTTATGGCACGCTACATAACTACATAAGAAGAATTTTTCAATATGTTTTGATTGCCTAGATTTTTAAAACCCATTTAATATACATATAGTACTCTATAAAGTCAAAAATATTTCATTACACCACTATTCACTATAATGAGATCTCTTTTGTTGCCGAAAACAAAAATATATATAATATAATTCCTTTATAGCGTTGTGTAAATTTTCAAATGTAATATTATAGTATGTAAAATAAAAAAAGAAAAGTTAGCTACGATTGTATTAGATAATTATTCTTAGAATTCCTTTATAATAATAAATCTACTATCAAAAGTTTTAATCACAAATTAATTTCATTTTTAGTATTATTATTTACTAACTCTGGTTCTATGATTATAAGGCGTTGGTACTTAGGCAATTCCGCATAGCAGTTGAGTCTTTCACGTATAGCCTGTGGTTTCGCCCTACCTTCTCTACTTCTATTATTTTTTTGTTTACTCAATTAAGTATAAATAACTTTCTTTATTTTTAAATTTTAATTCTACATTATTATTAAATTCCATTAATAGTATTTTATTACTAATTAAATAACCTTAATAATAGATAACTGTAAAAAGAAATTTACATTTACAGGGAGGGGGACTGCTCAGTAAGTAAAAAATAACTAAAAATATGTCTGTACCTAAAAACAAGTATAAATTAATTAATTTCAATGGATTCTTATGTAAAAGTGTTTGAAAAATACCATTAAAAGTTGAGTGATAAACCTGAGGGTCCAAAGTCCTAATATGTCAGATTTTTAAAAATGGCCTACGTATTTGTTTTTTTAGGTTCATTGCCAATTACTCCTAAACCCGACATGATTATCCTACTTTTTTGTCCCGTAAGAGGTATTCCGTGAGCATTTAGTTCATGGTACACTATTTGTACTATGATGATAAAAATCATTAAGATTACTTTCAATCCAGGCCGTCACGTCCTTTCTCCCTGGTTTAGTATTAGATGAAATATCATTATAAACTGCTTAATAGTTTATTGAAGCTAATTTTTTCTCTAATTGAGTTCTTTATGTTCCATGATTTCAAAGATACATTTATTCATAAACCGATATTTTATTTTCGAAAAAGCGAGTAAAAATATTTTTTTAAAAATATTTAGGCAAATATCATGTAAATTAGTATTCTTAGGAAAATAATCTTTATAAACTATTTTATATTTTTTTATTTAACGAACTTTAAATTCAACCCTAATAGAACTTGCATTAACGCAAAGTTTTTTTATCACCCATATTTTTTCCTCAACAACATTCTATAAATTTATTTTGGCATTTGTTTACTAAAATTAATGTTCATTATAAACTACATAATGGCATATTTAACCATCCTAAAATTGAGCTCCAATTGACCATTTATATGTCATAAAGTTCCTCAGATTTTTTTTCTTTTCATTTAATTTTTTTAACATTTCCAAAAAATGGCTCATCTTAAATCTATGTTGCCAAATACTGAAATTGTGTAAAAATATTTATGGGTTGCTGTAGGAATAAAAAAATACCTGAGAGTATCATATTTCACCAATTTAACTTGATAATTTTTTTGAAAAATGTTATTGGTATTTTAAAACCTATATTTTAAATTTTTATTTGAGGGCTACTGAAAGCTCGTTAAATGAATCATAAAGTAGATAATTTTCCAATAGATAGAATTTTCCATAATTAAAATAGCATGAATGTTTTTTTCCGTCCACCACAGTCTGATAAAATTAAGTTTACTTCAAAATCTAACATTATATATATTCCCATATACATACATGCTATATATCAAAATTTGCGAAATTTAATTACTGAATTTTACACGCTTAAGCTACTAGTTATATTTTAAGAGTTATAGCCTATATTCATCTTGTTATAATGTATTTAGACTATTTTGAAAAATTGCTACGTTAGGCCTAAGTGCCCCAAGGAATGATAAACATTTTAACATTACCTATAGCTAACAGTTTTTCATCAGAATTAATTTAAAGAAATGAGTTTTAAATTACTTCTAGATTAGCTTACTGTACTAAAGGCATATTGTATTGCAAGAAAAAAAAATCCGTTAGAGTCCGGATAAGGAGGAGTATAAGTCAATCCTGTGGAGTTAGGAGCCTTCCTGGCAGGCTTATCTTCTATATAATGTGCGTACCTTAAAGTAGCTAACCTGGATATCGAGTTTAGTCTTAAACAAATCACCTCTTTATACAACCGTTGTAGATGAAACAATACTTCCTTACAAAGACCTGAACTCCTGACCCTTCATGGATTGGGGATACAGCTATTTCATATTTCTTAAAAATTAAATAATAAACTAGAGTTCATTATAATAAATAAAACGAAATATTTATAAAAATAATGATTTTGAAGATAATGATGAAAAAGGGAAATGTTCATCTCAGATCAGGGACATTGAACAAAAAAAAAAAATAATTGTTAATAAATTTATGTTAACTGATTAAACTACAGTACTACTTTTTAAAATTAAATAATAGTAATTTTTGAATAATTAATGATTAATATTTCTTCAAGGTACGCTGTGACTGCTGTGAGGAATATTTGAAAAATGTTTCTTGACTATGAATGATCTTGAAAAACACCCTCACAAGTTAGAAAAAACAGTTTTACTTCTTGAACTTAGAGACGGAGAGATTTTTGGTTGTGAAAATTTCGGGCAAGATGCGGGAGGCATTGGATGACACTCAAATCTAAATTTGATAGCTTATTCTTATAGTCCACTGCTTCGATTGATAACTATTATCATAGTTCTCTACTAAGATTGATAATTATTGACATATTTCACTACTATGATTGGTGAATATTCCCGTAGTTCATACTATGATTAATGACTACTCTCATAGCTCACTAAAACCTTTAATGACTAATTCAAATAGATGTGTCTCTTCTAAGGATTAGATGGCATACTGTAGTATGTCAGGTACTAGGTAATGATAAATAATTAAAAATATAAGGGAGTAAGTGAGAGGTTCTAAAAAAAAACTCACTTACTTAATCATAAAAATTATCTAATGATTTACACAAATATAGTAATAAAACAATAAAAGAAAAACTGTATTCTAGGACAAAAATACTTTAAGGATCTGCAGTGAAGGATAAAAAGTCACTTACTTGGATACAAGAATATAAAAAAAAATATCTCTTATTATCAACATGAATATATGAACGAAATAAAAACATCATTATATTCTAGAACAAAAATCCTTTAAGGATCTGTGAAGAATAAGTAAAGTTAAGACTTGTACCTTAATTGTAAGAATTGAACCATAAAAAATAGTTAATCTATTATCAACAGCAAGATACATAAACATTATTAATATATTTTCACTTGTAGAAAAAGCACAATTCGAAAATAAGATGAAATATAAAAAATAAGACTGCACCCACTAGAACATACCCCGGACATTTAACTGAACTGCATTGTAGGATGCATGGAACTACATCGTCCAACTCCTCTTTTAGTTACATCAGGAATGTCTTTTATTTCCACCTGTTGAACATATTTTTATTGAGATGTCCATGTACCTCGTCGAATGTCATTTGTTACAATCGGAGTGCGTATGTCGGTGTGAAGGGTATCGTTGAAAACATCGAGTAGTGGGTTCGTTATTAGTCTTAAAAATTGTGATTGGCGCGTTAGTATTTTCTGAATTTATGTCTTTATACCAGGTCCATAAATTTTCCAAGCGTAAAGTATAAAGTAATTATAAAAACAAAAACAAAATATGTATATTTATTTGTACGAAGTGAAGCTTCTATAAGCAACTAAATATATACCTTCCTTTTATTTTCGAACGATTCCGGTACAATGGAATCTTGTCAGTCGATGATCTTCCTATTTGGTAGAATTGAATTGGATTTACTATTTATTTCATAGAGCTATTTAGTAGTATTCTTCTCCTTTTTACTGACCACGCCACCCCTCTAAGAGAACAATAGAGACCCGATAGAGTTATTAGCAAGATAAGACGAAGAGGTAGATGTCGGTATCGACGGACGGTCGCCATGGCAACGGCAGACTAGGGCGGGGAGAGCAACAGGGCGTAGACTCTCAGTAGCGTCCGAGCCCTCGCTCAGCTGGTGTGAGTACTAGAGTAGTAACAATAGTAGTAGTAGTAATACTATAATAAATACTATAAAATAATAATATTATAATTAATCATATGTTATAAATATTAAAAAATGGATATAATTTTTATGTTAATATATAGATTTTTTTTTCTCCTCTTTAGAAAGCTTTGCAGAAGAGGCCTATATTTTAAATAATCTGTTCATACGCTGTACAATAAAGCACATTATAAGCAACAAATTTTTGTATTAACAAGGGTACATGTAAGAACAATATTAACAATTTATAGAAATTTATGTACAACAGAAAAGAAAGAACATAAAACGTAACCAAAGGAGATAAGAAAAGATAAACAGTCAAATAAGTGAATGCACAAAATTCTCTAAAATAAAAAAAATTCCATATTAGGATGTGTAAGATATTAGTATAAAATATTTATAAATAATAAATATTAAATCAAATTGCAAATTAAGATAACCACCTCTCGATAATCACTTTTTTTTACAGATTTTCAGTACTAATTTTATAGATTTCTTTATTGGTAATTTTTTTTTTTAATAATTTATTTATTGATATTTATAACTGTATACATATATACACATCAAGTAAATTTGCTGTAAGTGATATCATGACATGATAAAAACATGTGGAGAATCTACCCATTGATAGAACTCCAAAAACATTTCTAAAAGAGAAGATCTCGAGGCCATCTTCTTTTCAGACGTCTAGGAGGATTATTAGGTAGTGAAGGAGAAGCCAGGTTAGAAACGAGTTGGTTTGGGTGGTTGGGAAGTTTATTATGGAAGGATTGGTATCTGGTTCTGGCCAAATCGGCAACATAGGGGATATTGAGGTCCTGATGGATGATTTTATTTGTGAAAAAGTAAGGAGCATTAAGGATTTTACGAATTTATTGGTAATATAAAATAATATTTTGTAATTGGTTTTTAAGTAAACAGCAGCATGTAAATTAAAATAATACATATGAATAATACAATAAAAAAAAAACTTGATAGGTTCAAGTCATTATGAAGTTATTCTTTTGCTAGTGTAGTAGACTTTATAGACGTTATTACCCTTCAAACTGTTTCCCAGCGCACTTAGTCCTGGAATTTTTAATGGAAAAGTGTATTTTCAGTAATGGATTCAGAAGAGGAATCAACTCCCTTAACGCTTCCTTCGCATCATATGCGTTCTGGAGAGTAAAATGTAAATTTATGAGCAAATCCCAAAAAAAGTATTTATTGCAGTGTTACAAAATATCGAACTAACAGAAATAACAAAATCATTTGAGAATTCAGTTTCACCCAAGAATGCCTAATTATAACTTAATATCCAAGACTCTACTATGACGAATTCTAATAATGGTTGATTTTAAATTCTGATAAATTTGAACGATATGATTTATACTCAGAGGCCAAAGTATTGGTTAGTTGAGAATCAGTGGTTAAGAAAGAAATTAGTTTTAGGAACCATTGGGAGCGATGTTACAAAAAAAAAATTATACTCGTATCTTTTTCATGATGAAAATGTGGACGTAGATTAAAAGTAGCCGGTCCAATATTTCATTGCCTGAATAATAATTTTTTCGGTAAAAAACATTAAATAATTTTCAAGATTAAATTTAATGTACTCCAAGTTTTAGATCGACGTGAGATATATCAGCGTAGATATTCATGGTATTTTCATAAAATAGACCCACAGTTAATAAGTGATACCTCCCATGACCAAAATGACATAACGGAAAAAAATCCTGTTTTAAAAATCTTTCAAGTAACTGTTTATTGTTTTATAAATTAAAGATTAATATCAAAAACGTGATTTTTTTTTTCAGATTTCGACTGTTCTCATAACTGATCAGATACTAAAGGTCAATATATTTTATTTTTCACACATATTAGTGTCTCACAAGTCGATGCCGTTTAGTTTCATGGCATTAATGACCTCAAAACATGAAATGTTTTTTTTATTAGAAGTAGCAAGGTTTTTTTCTAATATCTTTGGCTTACCAACATTATACTACATATCTATATTAGATACTATTTTGTTTGTTTTGTTTTTTTCAAATTTTAAAATATTTTTAATTTATCCTTTTAATTATATTTTTAATAAGAATAATTCCTATGAAATTTGGCTCAAGCTTAAAAAAAAATTTAGATTTGTAAATTTCTATAAAATAGTAACTAGTGTAAATAGTAAAATATTAAATTGCTTGTAAGTAATTTTAAATTATTTATTAGAAATGTATATAAAATATATTCTGAATAACTGATGATAGTACATTGTTTTTATTTTATAACTATATAAGTGCAAAAATGCTCGAAACGTTGTTGCTTTGTGATATAATGGGCGTTATTCCTGAAAAATAAAAATAATTTAGAGTTTCAGTTAAAAAAAAGAAGAACATAAGCTACCAAAAAGCTCAAAATCTTTATGTATTGTGTGCTACATTAGTATGTTAATTAAAATTTTATTATAAAATAGTTATAATTATTTATATTAATAATTAATGTTCTGCTTTTAATGAATTACTGCAAAGGCACGGTCTAGAAGAATCCGGTTAATCGATTAATGGGTGAACAGCTTACAAAGATAGGTCAATGTCCGTTTGATTAAGTTATTATTAAACAATAATTTTATAAATAAACTAAAATTATTTTAAAAAAATTATCGTTCCAGAAAATTATGATTCGTACTTTGTCATTAAAAAAACCAATTAAAAAATAAACTGAATCAGTTGGAATATCTATACAACTATTTAAAATGGTGAAAAGAACAATTAATTGATTAGTAATTAATTAATAATAATAAATGAATAACTAATAATATATGAATGGAAAAAAATCATATGTTAAAGTCATTAATGTCATTTTCAGAGACATAATAATTTTAGGACTGATATGTGTGAAAAATATAATAATAATACAAATTAAATTATCAATTTAATTACATATTAATAACATACAGTTAAATATGGTAGGTTTTTAATACTAATTTGAATAAATAAAGTAACTAAAAAAATTGAAAATATAGCAAACTTGAGATGTGAAATAGGTTAAACAATGCCTTATAGATAATGTGATAGAGTATAATAGACATTGTAAACTGAATAATAAGTGAAATTGTAATTATAGATATTTTAACACATCATGATAAAAATTAGTTTATTAGTGCATATTGTTCCCTTAATTAATAATGTTCTACAGGATATTGTCAAAGATAAAGGTCTCATAAAATACTGAACGCTGAACAATATACAAGACTAATATAGTTTATTCTTTATTATAATATTATGGTGGCATATTCAAAAATATTGGAAAACCCGACTAAATCACGGCGATGGCGATTACACCTATATGATATCAGTAAATAGCGACTCACCAACAGAATTACAAAACCTCCATAACAACTCTTGAATTATGATGTTTATTATTATTATTTATTACAATAAATTCCAGCAAATTCCATAAAATTACCTTTATCTTTGTTGGAAAAACGTTGATTTAACACGTGTAATAATAAAACAATTGACCGCCTATCCCCCACCACTTCTCTTTTCTTTCATCCTTTCATTTTAGGGCTTGCCTGCAATCGTTAAGGTAGATGTCCTATCTAGTTCATTATTTTCATTTATTCTTGATTTTACTTGTATTCCCTTTTTTACCATCTTTTAGTTTGTACTGTATTTTTATCTGTTATTATTTACGTTTTCATTAATTGTCTGAAACCTTTTTGTTATTCTTATTTAATTTTACGTTTCACTGTGACATCTTTTTTAAGATTTTTCTTTAATTCACATTGTTAATTTTTATAGATATTATCATTATTAATCATAGTTAAATTTTATTTTTGTTACCTATTTAAGTATTTATTTCTTTTTTTAGTCATGATGAAACCCTGCAACGTGGGAGCGAAACGTTGGCTCACATTGTATAGTTTTATGAATATTAAAAATCATTGTATTGTAAAATTTAGCATTGAACAAATAATTAAGAGAATAATTTTTATTTTAGTCAACATTTATTTTAAAATTTCTGTTTACATTTTGCAACTAGATATTTTATTAAAAGTACTTTTCTGAAATCTGGCGAATTATACAATTTGTCAATATTAAGGCTCATTTGAAAAATTCGCACGGAAGATAACTGTCGCAGTGAATGATGGATAAATATCTGTTCTGAAAGGCGAGGAATAATTTCAATGCGAAGCAGTGAAATAGTTAAAAATTGTGTGATTTTTTAAACCAGACCTGATTTTCATACTGTTGAAATACCATAGTTGTTTTATATAATAATCAAATACGTTAATGTTTTTCACGAAAATTTAATATAAAAACATAATTGGGTCTTTACCTGAAAATGTTTAAATCAAAACGCCTGGTATACTTACTTTCCACCCCTAAAGATTCATTAGAAAAAAATATGAACTACTTCACTCCTTTTCTTCTACTATGGAGGCTATATTAGTCCTATAAAATATATTTATAAGTAGTAAATACAAACTTTATGCAGAGGTTAGCTCATTGGTAAGGCAATGTCGTGGACCCGGGTTCGAATCCTGCTCTAATAAGAAAGATAATTATTATCCGTTTCACTTTTGCCGTTGAGTCAGGACTATGGGTTCGAGAGGGCTCAATGGCCCACCCAGCCTCATAAAGTGGGTACCCTTCATTGGATAAGAATTTGGCGGTCGAGTTTTGACCAATTCACCTTCTTGCACAACCGTTGGTCTAGTAGAAGTACTTCCTTATTAAGTACTGCACCCCTGATCCTTCATGGCTTGTAAAGATTTAATTTAATTTTTAATTTAGCTTCAACATTTTAAAAGATTGTTTTTTCAATGAATAAAAATTTTAATGGGTCATTATCTGATAATGTGTAAATCGTAAGACTGGTCCAATATTTACTTCTAACGACTAGGGCTCAGTCTTTGGAAAAAAATAAAAATTATTCCATGTCCTTTTTTTCTACTATAGGGGCTATATTTTACCTCCGAATTAGATTTATAAAAAGTAAAAATTAAAAAAGATACTAGCCATGTTCAACCAGGTAAAGGCACTTTGAAAAATTAATCAGTAATTAAATGATGATTTCGTTTAAAAAAATACGCCTTACTATTTGTTGTAGTTAGCAAAATAAATAAAATAAAAATTGTTCGTTCAAATGTTTTTCCTTCACTCCCACATTTATAATAATTTTTTCATCATTTTTTAAACCATAAATAAAGGTACTGCGTGGCGTACCTGGGAAGGTACTGTGTCACTAATTAGGTATGCATTTTGGCAGCTCGAAATTATGACTTCTTATTATTGAAATTTTAGGAAGTAAAATTTACGCATATTCAGATAGTGATCCTAATATTTTTCTATTGTTCGTTAGACTGTGTGGCGGTCTGGTTGAAACCATTAAGGATAACATTATAAGCCGTCGTTGTATGTTATTCCCTTAATATGCGTTTGAATCACGCTAAATATGAAGCTCAATAACCTGCAGTAAGGATATTGACGTGCCGTTTCAGGTTTAAAGCGGTCATCTGGAGGAGCCCAGGATGGAGAGGAATGGAGGAGCATTATGGCCCATAGCGGGCGGGCCTTGAATTCCCTTACAAGGCCGCCTTGAAAATCGTTCATCTCCGGCTTTTATTGTCGCATTCAATACCACCCTTTATTATTATAAAGCTGAACGTGGTAGGCATAATAACGGGAAGTGATAAATAAAAGTGGGTTGGCTCTGATTGAGAATAATTAATTGTGCATTCATGGCATATTTGGGCATGTTGTATTGTGCTAACCATAACAAAATATAACAAACATTTCTTATAATCAAACAATGAAGAGTACTATTTAATAGAAGTTTTGTGCACGTAAAAAATAACACATTAAAATTAAATTCGGTACTTAAGCTCTCTAAAACTATTTTATGAGAATAATAGCTATTTAATATGAAAACACTTAAGTGTAGAAGATGGTGGAAGGGTGTAGCCAGCAAAAAAATAAATAAACAATTATTTATTCGTGCCGACGTGTCAGGTCTTCATCAGAACTATAAATGGAACATAAAGAAGACTGAGCAGGAAAATCACTGAAATAAGTTTTTAAAAGAATAAATAATTTTTGTTTATTCGTTTTTGTTTTGCTGGTAAGTCGACTTAATCAGAAAAGTTAGTCTCAATTAAGCCAAGTTTTTTTTTTTTTATATACCGTATAAACTAGTGATTTCTATGACGGCCTGTATATAAAAATAGATGACTAAAAAGGTAAGAAACGAAATTCAATCAAATAAAGCAAAAAAAAAAAATGACAATTTTTTATTTCTTTTAATTGTAGAAAATATAGCACATGTAGAGAATTACTCATATATAATTTTAGTTTCGTAAAACTTTTCGTTTTTCAGCTGGGCACACTAACAAAAATGATTATAGTGCGATAATTGGTTATTTCGACTCAGAAAGTTGGAATTCGAAATTTCGCACAATCATAATAATTTCCATTTCTATATAAGTTTGTAACAAAAAAAAAAAAAAAAAAAAGGAGAAAATCAAATTGGGTGAAATGGTGCTTTTTTTTAGATTTATATTACTAGCGGCATCTCTTGAGGCTCAGACAGACACACACGCATCATATTATACCGGATTCTGGTATGCTCGAAGATGGACTATGGATGTTTCATTCATGGATGGCTCTGCCAGACACCGGATCCTTGCCAAACTAGATGCGGTTCATCATACTGGGATACGTATCGCAAGCGGCGCACTTCGAACTAGCCCCATTCTTAGTCTGTGTTCTGAAACTGGACTACCTCCTCTTTTATCCAGAAGGAAAAAACTGGCGAAAAACTGTATTTCAAAATTATACCCTCGCCCTTTCAAATTTCAAAATTATACGATCGCCCTATGCATAAATACATCTTGAAACCTAAATATTCAATTTTTTTTTAATCATTCTCTTGACAGCATTCTCTTTCATCACAAAAAACTCAACCCATAAAATAAAACTGCATAAATTATGCAGTGTATATACAGCTGAATTACATGCAATAGCCTAAGAACTCCACTTCTCCATAACAGTGACGCATACTAACATTGTTATCATTACCGACTCTTTAATCTCATTAAAAGCCATGAAGAACATTTACCCGAAATACCCGGCAATCATAAAAATTTACATTTATACCAACATGCTCGAAAACTTGGGAAAACTTTTTTCTGTATATGGGTGCCGGGTCTCCTGGGGATCGCTGGAAATGAACTGGCGGACATTGCAGCTAAACAAGTACTTGCTCTTCCAGGTCAGTGCGCGGCCATTCCAACACCCCAAGAAATAAGTCTTCCCATAAAAAATTAAATATCAGCTAGTTGGCAAGCCATATGGAATGAAATCCCGCCAAGCAAATTAAAAACTATTAAAAAAAAAAAATTTAACCATGGACCACATAAAACTGTTCCAATCGCAGGGAGGAGGTAGCTATTGCCAGATTGAGTAGGTCATACGAATTTAACTCATGCATACCTGATCAATAAGCAACCACCGCCAAAATGTCAATACTGCAACAGTGTACTTACGGTCAGTCACATTTGAAGAATGTCATTTCTATTTCAAGAACAAAAATAGATTGGGACTAGGACCGAGTGTATCGAATGCTCTGAATGATGACCAGAAGAACGTGGAAATGGTTTTGGTTTTCTTCAAAAGCAATATCCTTGTGAATAAGATTTAAACCTGAAAGTTTGTTGTACGTACTAAATAATTCTAAAATAAGTAATCATTTAAAATTGTTTTTATTTATTTATTTAAACTAATTTACAACAGTACAAACTAATACAATAAGTAAATATGTTGTATACTTCATATACACTTGAAAATCTTGGGAAGGAACCACCCATTGGTGGTACTTCAAACATTAATTTAAATTAGGTCCCGTGGCCATCTTCTTTTCAGACGCCTCGGAGGACTATCAGAGATTGTTAAGGATGAAAGATTAAGAATTAATGGGTTAGGATGGTTAAGTAGTTTGGAATGAAAAGACGCATATCTGTTTTGGGCCAAATCTGCAACGAATGGGATGTTAAGGTCTTTGTGAATGAGTTTATTTGTGACGTAATAAGGAGCTCGTAATTATTTAAATTTGTTTTCGCAATCATTTAAAGAGTATCAAATCTTGAAATAGAATTATAAAGTGCGAAACATGGGCGTTGATGACCTCAGGGTTTCACGCCCTAAAGCCACAGCAAACAACAACAGCTTGTATTATTTCAAATATAATTTTCAATTCACAAACACATAAGATGGCAAAAATTGAAATTTTATATCATGCCCAAATAAGACATATTTAAATTTAGTGTTTTTTTAATTCAATTTTTTTACCAAGAATTGGGATAATTTTTTTTTTTTTACTTAGTTCATAGTGTGCCATATTACCTTCACCAAAAGTATACAACTCAACTTTGATTTATTTCACTTTATAAAAAAATATGATTCTTCGATAAATAAAACTAATCCAAACTAATTTGGAGTTGAAACTTATCCTCACTCGTTTAAGAACGGATATTTTAATTTTTATCACTGGTTCAATACTTCCCCGTACTAATTTTCCAAATTAACCTTTCAATTGACAGCTTGACTAAATCCCATTTCACAATTTTTCAGAAATTTATTTTTATTATTAAAATAAGTAATAATAATAATAAAATAACAATAAAATATTATTATTTCTCATCCCAAAATTTACGAATTTTCTTTTACAAAAGTATGGAAGAAATATAACAATTAAATAAAATTTAAATTGTGCACATAACGATTATTTGAAGCTAAATTGTTATTGTATCAATATTTATTTTTTTAAAAATTATTTATTGAAATTTATAATTCTATAAAAAAATTCAATTAGAAAATGTGATGAATGTTTCAAAACACATGGCCAAATCTGCAACGAATGGGATGTTGAAGTGTTTGTGGATGAGTTTAGTTGTAAAGTAATAATGATTCATTAAAATAAAAAAAAATTAACAAGGAAGATATTTAACACTACATCTCATTGTATAAAAGTTCTGAAATTTCTTTTTTTTTTTTATTTAGAGCTAATATTTCTTTTTATTTGAAAAATAACCATCTTTCATTGTTGGTAGTAATAAAGAATGGATACATGTAAAATATGAATGGATTTAATAATTCAGAATATTCCTATTTCTAGGGTTGTTATGTCAATAGTCAGATTTTATTTTCACTTATGGATATATAAAACATGTTTCCATTCCAGATAATTGAGAAATAGCTGTTATAAGACATACAAAAGTAATTTCATCTCTCAGTAGAGCGATTTGTGACCGTTGTTTGGTGCACTCAACTTTATAACGTTTTTATAAAAAATGACCTGACTTATAACCGATCTCAACCATACATCGATTGCTAATTATTCCATTAAAAAAAAAAACCTGGCCATTGGCTGGGGCTGGGAAGCAATTTAGCGCGGTGCCTTTGATGTCGAGAGGTGGAGTGAGAACCCCGTAGGCCAATCAGGGCCCTCCCTCTTTCAGCCAATAAACTGGAAATTTTCCATCTAATAACGCTCTCCACCACCCCTGGGTTAATTAGCCCGCGGTATTATTGAATATTCCTTCCTCTTGGAACTTCATTCCCTCCTCCAAGTCTTGAGGAATAGCACCAAATTTTAAATTCTTTATGAATTAATTACACAAGTAAATTAATTACAAGTGAATCGAATCAGTTACTATAATTACAACTATTTTAAATCTTATGCTCACAGTATTAATTTATGATAGTTTTCTCCACTCTGCTCTATTTTGAGTTGCACAGCGATAAAGCATAGCATTGTGTAGCCATATCGCGCTCAACACATCATTTTATTTTTATTTATTATTGATGAAGTAAGACTGAAAAGTTGTAATATTAATTTATTTCTTTTAAATGTCTGTAATGCGAGTCCCTTCCTCTTGCTTTAAACACGAAATCCCTGATAAATCCTTCACATAATTTATTTCAGTCTTGCTCCAATTCATTGAACTCCCAAAATCACAGAAATAGGAAATTACGCTAAAAATACACCTAGTAGTTATAAACACAAAAGAACCAATCATATATTAATGTAAATATAAATTAATAATATGCATTTCATGTAACTTTCAACGATATGTATTTTATTCTATTTAATTTATGTATTTTATTTTAATTCAATAATGTTTTGGGTTTTTTCTCCTTCGGCTTGTGTTGGCAACATGTAAAATAGAATAACTATGTAAAATTTAATTAATATATAAAAAAAAATTGTATAAGGGGATATCTGAAAACAATTTGGTGAATATTATATATTATGTTTTTTTGTAATAAAAAAACATGTATAAAAAAATCTAATGTTTTCATCTTATCTCAGCGAATGTTTGAGTCTTTTTTTTTCTATGTATCAATCCCCTAAACTCTAAAACCCCTATTAAAAAACCAATAATGAATAGCTAATAAAAATAATATACCAACATTAAACTGCTTTATTTTAGATCTCGGTTTTGGAAAATGATATCCACATGATTCTTCTACTAAAATCCTAGACCCAGAATAATAAACTATTTTTCATTTCATTTCATAAGTCAGGAACCTTAGAACCATTTAAACCGAATTTGGAGCAAAGGCTCTTAAAGTACGCGATTTACTTCAACGTTTCTAAGTTATTTTGAACCAAAGATATCAATGTCACATTTGTTTGTTATTTGTTACAATATTTTTTAACACTAACTTGAAATTTAATATATTGGGTGGAAAAAAGAAGTTTCCCTATTTATAACTAGCCCCAAAATTTCTAAATCAAATAAACTGAAGATAAAGAGTTTCTTAATAAACCGTAATTTTTTGCCACAAATTTGCCACCCAATTTTAATTGAAATATTTTTTTTTTCGAAGATGATTTTGTTGACCTGCTGGATCAAAATATGCCACCATTGTTGTATAAAAGAGGCTGCAAGGTTAGTTTAGTTTGTAATTCAGATGTTTGTTTAATATTTTTTATTAAAACTGATTTTTTTTAACGTTCTCATTTTTTATTTAAACTAATCTAGAAAAAAAAAAAAGGTTTTGAAAAAAGAATCAAGTCTGTATCATTTTCTAAACTCGACATATAAAACAAAGAAGTTTCGGAGGGGTGTCTTTTTTTATTATCAGCTCCCAGAGCCCATTGGATGGAATGGTTAGATATGGATTAATTTTTTTTTTTCAATGATGAATTACAAAAAACATTTTCATCAAAAACGATAATGACGCATCATGCAGAGTTATAATACTGTTTATAATACTGTTGTAAATTAATTACTGTTTATTTAAAGTTAGAACCTATTTATTTATCTTACCTATATTATAGAAAATTTTAATAATAGTTGACAACAATGTTTATTATTAAATTAAAATAATTATTTTGTAATAATTTGCAGATTTTTTAGTTTACAGTTATCTATTCAGTTTCAATGTAATATTACGGGGTCCAGCGTTAGCAATTCCGCATAGCGGTTAGGTCTTGTGCCCCTAGCCTATTAGTACAAGAGCCCAAGAGGAGAAAAAGTAGTATTTCACCCTAATTTTTTATTACTTTACTAAAACTATGTCTACTTTACTAATTACTAGTCAAAATTGATGAGTCTACCAAGTATACGTACGGGGAATAAAAAATGGTGGCCTTTTAAAACTTTAAAATAGTTAATTTTTCATTCGGAGCTCTATATCATTAAAACTACCAACAACAATAGAAAATCTAAGAGGGCATCATTTGAAGTAGAGTAAATTTGCTAAACTGTAAGCCCTAATAGAGCTATTTATGTTTAATAGTTCACGAGATATAGCTTTTTAAAAAGCAATATTTCATTAAAATGTTGTACAGAACGTACTGAAAGATCACTAGTTAGTGAATTTATTTTGAAAAATCTATATCTCAAAAACCATCTGACGTACAGATGTCTATTAGCACTCAAATTAAAGCTAGTTTAATGGGCTATGACGTAGTCTAATACGTTTATCATCGTATGAGTAGTAGTTTTCATGATATTTGCTAAAATAAATTGATTTATAGTTGTTCGGACAAATTTTCATTTGCCAAATTTATATTCATATGCGAATATCATAAAAACTACTATCCCTATGAAGATAAGTGTCATAAACTACTTTATAGTGAGTTAAATTTCCTTTATTGTGAGGGCTGACAGACATATGTGCATCTTATGGATCTAGAGATATATTTTTTCAAATATCAAACATTTTATACGAACAACAAGAAATTAACAGTCTGTGAATTTATTTTGTCAAATATCATAAAAACTACTACTCCAAAAAAAAAATAAACGTTATAAATTATTTTATAGTAAATTTTACTAGCCTTAATTTGAATGCTGGCAGACATTTGTACCTCCTATGGTTTCTGGAATAAAGTTTTTCAAAACTCAAGCTTATTGTTCTAACAACTATAAATCAATCTATTTTAGGAAATATCATGAAAACTACTATTTCCCCGAAGGTAATGGTCATAAACTACTTTATAGTACGTTAAACTAGCTTTAATTTTAGTGCTAATAGACATCTATACGTCACATAGTTCCTGAGATATGGATTTCTCAAAATAAATGTACTAACTACTGATATTTCAGTATATTTTTTATGAAATGTAGCTTTTTAAAAGGCTATATCTCGAGAACTGTTTGACGTAAATAGCTATTAGGGCTCATATTTCAGCAAATTTACTGTTCTTTCAATAATGCTTCTTTTAGATTTTCTAGTTTTATTGGTAGTTTTTAAGGTATAGAGCTCCGAATGAAAAATTGATTTTTTTTTTTTTAACGTTTTGAAATAGCCACCAATTTTTATTCCCCCTACCTATACATGGCTGACTCATCAATTTAGACTAGTAATTATATATAGTTTTCAATAAAGCAATGAAAAATTAGGGTGAAATAACTGCCTTTTTTTCCCTCTTGGGTTCTTGTATTATTAAAGAAAACAGGGCGAAACCATAGGCTTGAGGCACAAGACCTAACCTCCATGCGGGATTGCTTACGCTCGACCCCGTAATATCATATTGAAACAACTGCAAATGAATATACTATACTAAAAAAAAAATCCGCAAATTATTACAAAAATAATATTTTAATTAATAATTCATGAATAATAGAAATAAAACAATTATTAATTGATTTCATTTATACACTTTATATATTGATAACTTAAGAGCTTTAAAATGATAAATTGATAACTGTTCTTTATGATTTCTGTTTAATTTATCATGATTTATTATGATCTCTCCTTGCTTCGTCCACAAATCCAATAATAAACATTGTGTCAACTATTATTAAAATTTTTTATAATATGGTTACAATAAATAGATTCTATCTTTGAATAAAAGGTAATTAATTTAATTGTATTATAGCTCTCATGTTACGGATTTATAAACTGTATGAATGGAATTGGTTATGTAATTTGCAGTGTGCATGATTCGTTATAATCGATTTTGATGAAATAGGTAATTTATCATGGAAAAAAAATCAATCTATATTCAACCATTTCATCCAATGGGCTCCGGGAGCTGATAAAAAAAAATGCCACACCCCCGAAACTTATTTGTTTAATATGTCGAGTTTGGAAAATGATATCGAATTGATTCTTTTCCAAACTTTTTTTTTCTGGAGTAGATTAAAGAAAAAAATGAGTGTTCAAAAATAATCAATTTTAATCAAATTAATTAAACAAACGTTTGAATTACAGACTAACCTAACCTTTTGACTCAGCATCTTTTTGTTTAAGATATCTTCGAAAAATAAAAATTTCAATTAAAATTGGGTTCAAAATATTTGCCCAATAAATTATAGAATACTAAGCGGTAGTTTGACAAGCGCACCACAAAAGGTTTTTCCGCTCATATAAATATTTTTTGGCCATTCTTGTTGTGAATAAGAGATTTATTATTATTTACCCTCGTTTATAATAACAATGTCATAGAATGTAGAAGGCCCTGGATACCGCAGGCAGTGCCACCATAATATATATTTATCGACTCGTTGGTGAAGGAAGGCTAACGAGCTGAGTAAACCATTTATCAGCTGAGAGGAGGCTTTAATTGCTCTTGTGGGTGCCCGATCAATTCCTCTCTGCGACGGTCTTTAGAAATCTCCAAATAGCCATTCTCAACCTACTTTAAAAGCATTTATAGTAAACTAGCGGACCCTAGAATGCTTTTTATTGCTGTATTTGAGAATGTATAAACATTAATTGAACACAATTGAAATTTTGGTATCAATTATTATATAGATGGAGTGAGAAGACGGTAACAATGGAAAAATAAATGCTAACAGATTAATTCACTATATCTTCCTCATTACTATCTGATTTAGATGATTTTTTTTTATTCTTTTAGACAATTCGATTGTCTATGATATTGTCATATACATATTACATAAAATATGAATAGTTTTTACATAATAATCCTCACTCTTCTTAAATATTATTAATTTTTTATTTCTTTGAAAAATGGTAAAATGGAAGTGGAAAGTGTAAAAAAAAAAAAAAAAAAAAAAAAAAACCCTCTAAAATCAAATTTGTCTTATTCACTGAAATACTTATAAATGAATTCATCATAATTGTTTCTTCCATCAAATAATATTTTTGAGGCCTAATCTTACAGACATTACTTCGGCATTGGGAAAAGTGATTTTATAATAGTTCATGTTATTTTATTTTTTAAACTATCCACAAAAAATATTTCGGCCAAGCTAATACTAAAAAATGTTCGTGTATATATTACAGTTTTTCAAAACTAGGTTTGTTTCTTGAAATATTCTTTTCTAAATTTCTAGGGTCACTTCCAATTTTGTTTTTTATTTATTTAATGTGATTTACAAGAAATAATAATACAATAAGTAAATATGTTGTATGTTTCATATACACTTGAAAATCTTGGGAAGGAACCACCCATTGGTAGTACTTCAAGTATTAATTTAAATTAGAAGGTCCCGTGGCCATCTTCTTTTCAGACGCCTCGGAAGATTATCAGGGATTGTTAAGGATGAAAGATTAAGAATTAATGGGTTAGGATGGGTAAGGAATTTGGAATGAAAAGATGCATATCTGTTTTGGGCCAAATCTGCAACGAATGGGATGTTAAGGTCTTTGTGAATGAGATGATTTGTAACGTAATAAGGAGTATCAAGGATTTTACGTAGGATTTTGGATTGTAAGGATTGGATGCGGGATGAATTCGATGGTTTGGTAGAGCTACAGAGCTCTATTCCATATGTCCAAATTGGTCTGATTATCGTAGTGTATACTAATTTTTTGTAGTGAATGGGAAGTTTAGAGCGTGTGTCAAGTAAGTGTTGTAGCAATCGGAATCTAAGAACAGTTTCTTGTCGTTTCAGTCTTGTGTGAATTCCAAGTAAGTCTCTTGTCAAGATGGAGTCCTAAATATCGAATCTGTTCAACAGGCGTTAGTGTTCCAATTTAATTCCGGAGAAATCCGTTCTTGCACATTTTTGATAAAGCCAAAAAAAGTGAGCTTCATTGATCTTTGTGATGAGACTGTCTCATAAATAGGACCAACTAGTGCATAAGTTTCGTTGAGGTATTGAGACGTATGAAGTCGGGGCTTTTTTTGAGAGGTTTAACCAAAATAAGTTCAGAACAATAATCAAATTAACCACTATGATTCAGAATAAGAGTTTATTTATAGGAAAATTGATTTTAATAATAGAAAAATAAGATTAATAGTTTTACACATTTTAAGAACTATGCTTTCGAAAATATCGACTTAAAGGAAAAGGAAATGAATCTATGAAACATTTTACGAGGTTGTAAAGGGTTGGACAAGAGAAAACATAGTTAGAATAGATCAATAAATTTTGAATTAGGGCCATTGTAGATTACAAGTATTGATCAGGTGATGCAATTGCATGAAGATTATGGTTCAGTTGGGCAACAAAGAAACTTGTAAGTTCACTGAGCTGGATGGTAAGGCGGTATGTTCTCTCTCAGCACTCTCCTCTTTCCTTCTATTCTTCCGTTCCTAGCCAGGGAATCACGCGCGCATGATAACGTTGATTTCAGGAAAAGAAAAAATTATTTCACTGAACCCCAGAAAAAAATGGCTCTCTACTCTGATCGCTGGAGAGTAGTTTTGTTTTTTTTACTATTGGCCACAAGTGGCGCTAATGTTACTTATATTATGGGAGCCATCTTTCGTTCATATATTTAAACGGAACACCATTGATAATATCTCTATTGAACATAAAGAGCTAAATTAGTATTAGGATTGTATTTGAAGCTCGTTAAATGCAGCATAAAATAGTTTTTAACGATTATTTTCCTAGGAATATTCTTCATAATACTTGCCAAAACATATTCAGAAAATTTTGTTCCTCGTCATAAGGAAAATAATATTGGTGTTTGAAAAACTGTATCTTGGAAAATATTGAACGTAAATAGTTCCATTAAGGAATATTGGCAATCTATTCTACTTTTTAAAAAAGGTTTTTATGGCGATCATGGTACTTTTCAAATTATTTAGCATTGAATCAAAAATAAACATAAATTTTAGATTTTATGGCAGTTGCCTCGGAGACGTTGGAGTGAGAAGATTGCTATTTTCGTGAGGTCGTGTAAGTGACCTTCATCAAAAAGAGGGAGAGCCGAAAATGCAGTGTAATTCGAAAAAATTATGCGCGAAAATGAATGTGGAATGCCCGCGGGGACATTGAAGAAGATGACTGCGCTTAGAAAACTTCAACAAGCCGAACTGATAATCTCAAGAAATTACGTGAACTTTTAAACGCAGATCAGTTTTACGCTGGAGTACTCCACTGCTTGGAGGATGAGTCCGTCCGGAAATTTAAGACGATTGAATTCTTCAGTATGACATTGCGCTCTCCCGGAAGTCAATCCTCGTCGTCGAAGTTTTGGCCAAGTTTAACGTAGCGACACTGACTCAGCCACTCTATAATTTCCCCTTTGCTTCCAACGTCTTTTTTTATTTCAGAGAATCAAGAGATATAGCGGAAAGGGGAGCGATTCGACACCTACGGTCTAAGCAGCGTAGACCAAGTCCCTCTAAATCCTCCTAATTCCAGGGAACCTATGTATGATAGAAAAAGCGTTGTGTTTATGAATCCAAGTGCCATATTTCGAAGGCATTCCATATTCTTAATTTAAAACAATTCTGATCCTTTTTTCCTCTCAACTTTTATTCTTTAAAAATTCTCCAACGTTTCGGCCCTCAGGCCATTCTCAAAGATACCACCTTCAATATTGATGTAATTTCTTTTTTAAACCTTAAAATCGCAGGCTAATTGCCCTTGTCACATATAACTTTTTCTAAAAAAATTTTAAAGTTATATGTGACAAGGGCATTTAGCCTGTAATTTTAAGATTTAAAAAGGAAATGACATCAATATTGAAGGTGGTATCCTTGAGAATGGCCTGAGGGCCGAAACGTTGGAGAAATTTTAAAGAATAAAAGTTGAGAGGAAAAAAGGATCAAAATTGTTTTAAATTAAGAATAAACTAAACCACTCTCAAACAAGAATATATAAAATAATTAATCTAATTGTAGTATATTAGAAGTTATTGGTTAGTAACCTAAAAATATACGGCGGCCATTTTGAAAAATCAGGCATATTAGGCCTACGTATCCCCAAGGATCAGTAAACTTTTTTACTATCGTCTATTCCAAGCAGCTTCACAACATAGTCTATTGAAAGAAATTAGTTTACAATTACTTCTAGAAGTCTCATGTGTCATGGCCGCAGGTACAGTTCGATATACACTTCGCTCTGTGTTTGTTACTTTGTTATAGTGGATAGATTTCAAATTCTGCTCTCAAACTTCATGAAACGTGAGTTTGTAAACAACTAAACATTTTTATACTTTCAAATAGTGGAAGTGTAAAACTATTAACTAAAATTAGCCAATTTTAATAGACAATCGTTTACCAGTGAAAGCGCTAGTAGTCGGTAATTCCCCCTAGGGGGTCTTATCTTAATTCTATAATTCACGGTCAAGGTGCTGTGTACTCCTGTACTTTCTCCGTTAGGTCATCAGTTCGAATTCAAAGACTATAGATTTTTTTTTCTCTACTATTTATTTTATTATTATTTTTTTGCAACAAGGACTTTTAATTTCAGAAATGTTTTATTTAATATTTTTATATAATTTGGTGTACGGTTTAGTTTTTTTAGAATAATTTGTTTAAGCTTGTATATTTTTTTTTCTTCATATTATGGATTCGGACAAGAATATGTCATGTGAAGACTCCGGAGAAGATGAAGAGACCCCGTTTTCGGAAATAAGCGAAACGGATTCCCAATATTTAAAGAGGCGTACTCGTCAAAAACGCCACAGAAACACTGCCCCCGGGTCAGTGGGTAATTCACCTAATAAAAAGAAGAATAAAGCGGCTAAATCCAAAAAGCCAGTTGAACCAGCTAAAATTTGCACTGCAGTCACAAAACCAGAAAAGACCACAACTATCCCATCTACCAGAAATAATTCTACTGTTGTAAAAAATGTAACTAGTAACAATCCAGATTCTCAAGGATTTTCAGATCTAGAGGCACCTCCTATTTTCGTGACCAAAATAGAAAATTTTATATCATTCGGTCGAGAGATCGCTGACTTAATCGGACAGCCAAATTTTAGATGCTTCTCACGCGTCAAAGACATAAAAATAAATACCACCAATAAAGAAAACTACAAAAAACTAGTCAGCCATTTGACCGAGAAAAATTATGACTTCCATTGCTATCAATTGAAGCAAGAAAAGACATACCGAGTGGTTCTAAGAGGCCTCCATTCAACCACTCCCACCGATACTATCAAAGCAGGGCTGGCAGAAATCGGCCACACCGTGAGAAATATATCGTTCGTTTTATACCCAACTGAAAAGTACCCATTACCACTATTCTTTGTTGATTTAGAGCCTGCCCAAAATAACCATGAAATATTTCAGGTAACTAGATTGGTGTATTCAGTTGTCAAATTTGAAGAGCCAAAACAAAAAGCGATTATTGTACAGTGCACTAGGTGCCAAAACTTAGGGCATACAAAGACTTATTGTCATCATCAGGCCAGATGTGTGAAATGTGCTGGCCCTCATGCCACTAATACCTGCCAGAAACCACGAGAAGAACCGGCAGAATGAATTCAACATCCACTCAGGACATCGAAACCCAGCATTCTACCGCAAAAACCTTGGATCAATCTCGTCAAAACTCAAACCAGACATACTCCGAGATCATCAACAATCAATATTCTCGATGTCAGGCGCCTCAGACTTCTCACCCCAAGCCCCTGACCTCTCATCCTAAGCCTCAACCTCCACGTCATCATAATCCTCCCCATCACCTACCCTTACGGGTAAAACTGCCGCCACCACATCCACTCCCAGTTCCATCTCATCCAACTGTTCCGATGAACTCCTCGTCCCAACAACCATTAAAAACTGACACAACACCTCATATCCCAGCACCGCATGTATCACGGACCCCAATCAGCACTCCTAGTCATACAAACTATCCATTACAAGCTTCTGATACATATCCTCTTTACCAAAATCCAATGGACATAACCTCTATTCTTACATCCTTCCTGAAAGATCTTCAAGAGACCATCAAACCCCTGATCAACCTTCTCACACGAATCCTATCCGAAATCCCGTTTAATTTCCCACGATGAGTACTGAAATAAGGCCCCTAGCTGTCTTGTTATGGAATGCCAATGGTCTGCAAAACCACCGAGACGAACTTGACTTATTTCTACACGATAAACACATTGACGTTGCCCTACTGACTGAAACTCATTTCACCCAACGGACACACTTTTACATACGTGACTACATCACTTATAGATCAGACCACCCAGATAACACTTCCCATGCTGGTTCTTGCATCCTTATCCACAAATCCTTATCCCATTCCTTTATTCCTTCCAATCCAACTGATGCAATCCA
>NW_027113737.1:369644-380224 GCF_000696795.3 Halyomorpha halys | reverse complement strand
CCACCATCCCTAGCAGGTCACATCCCACAATCACCTTGTATTCCCTCGGCATACTCCCTGTTATCGATACACCATTTTTAAGCTTTTTCATAAATTTTCTAGTCATATTAACATATTATCGATGTTTAAATAAAGCAATATTGGAATATTGTTGCTAATATTGCATATCGATATTCATATGAATGTTAAATATCGAAATAAATATGAAATTATCAATATAAAATATCGTAATACCATTTTTAAGCTTTTCATAAAATTCTTTAGTTTTGTTTAGAAAAAAAATATCGATATTTCTATAATACAATATTCGAATGTCGTTGCTAACTTCCATACCAGTATCAATAACGATGTCAAACAATAAAATGAATATTAACTTATTGAAACAATACATCAATATCAAAATTTTCTAGTCTTTTCAAACAAAACATCAATATTTCGATGAAATAATATCGGAATATTGTTGCTAATCTCTGATATTGATATTAACAACAATGCTATAAATCGAAATGTATATTAAATTATTGAAACAAAACATTAATATTTTATTTTAAATATTTTTAAGACTTTTTAAACAAACTATCGACATTTTGATAAAATAATATCGGAATATTGTGAATGAGGTCGGCTGTAGCTAGGGTGGTAGAGACATACCCCTCTGAGAGCTTTGGAGGTGCCGATTCGAATCCAGCCTGGGATATTGCCTTTATTTCATTGCTGTTACGGCCCTACGTAATGCAAGATTGATTCTCCATCATAGCTAGACCATGCATGTTACCTCTAGATAACCCCCTCATGTGTCAGAAATGACTAGGAAGGGGGTGGAAAAAAAAAACTTAGGTGAACGTATATGTGGATGAAGGCGGCATCTTCTCTCTCCTTATCATCCTCTCTCCCAGCTCTCGTCCCTAGTCAGGGAGCCTTTTCTTTGAATTACTTTCGCACCATAATATGAATTCAGGAGAAGGACGAAGATAATTTCTCTGATTCCCACAGAATTAAAAAATGGCGACTTCTCACCTTTGCTTCACGCCACAGCAAGCTGGAGGCTCTTTTTTCCTATATTGTCAACAAGGGGCGCTAATGTTAGTAATAAGTATTTGGCATGTGCCTATATTGCGGGAGGGGCACCTTCTGTTTATATATTTCATTTTTTAAACGAAACAATAATCACATATTTGCATGAGGTGTATGGCTATGTTCTTTATACTATTCATTCAAAGAGTTTTAAAGAAAATTTTCTTATGTCCAGATATTTAAATTAAATAAAAATAGTCTCCCTCTCTCATACTGTCGGATTTAAGTAATCCGATTTTCTCGGTTAATTTTTTGATTTATATAAAGTCGGGGTCGGGGGTCTCATTTTCTAATGCCCCCCCTTTGCGCGAACACCGGAAGACCCCGAAGACGCCGCGACTGCAATGCCGCCCCAGCCTAAGCATCATGCAGGCTAGGACCTGGCCTACCCCTACCATCACGCCAGGCTCCAGGACACGCTGGCCAGCCCTTGAGGAACGAAGACGTCTTTTCAGACACCTCGGCAGGGATACATGGTGTTCACCATATTCTCCAACCCTGAACTTGCACAGGAAGCGGCTAGGATACGTCACCGCGGCGGCGAAGACGTCAATCAGATAAGCCATGAGACCACCCCAATGCTCTGTTTTGTATTATTACATATAAATTATTTTAAACTAACTCACTAATATCATCTGCCCCTCCAGGGAATTAATCTGACAAATTAAAAGAAATACATGCATGTTAATTATCGGAAAGTGTCTCACAATTTTAGCCCCCTTTTCCACAGAAGTTTAATTTAAGCATAAAATTACACTCGGGACACCTGCAGTATAGCACGGGCAGGTCCCGATGTAAACACATACCTTTAGATAAAACAAAAAAGAATACATTAAATCAAGTAGTACAAACTGAAATCAGATCATTGTTGAGATTGTTAGGATTTTGTACGGTTATGGTCCTGTTTAATTTTTAATGCTTGACCCCCTTCATTAACTCCCAGTTATCTCTTGAAATAGCTCGGTTATTACATGCCGACAATAGACATTATACTAATGAAATGGGGCTTTTAATATGAAAAGGTAAAGAAAACCTTCTGCCTTACAGTGCTGTTTAACAATATTACACTTTCTTAAATTTAACATGCCCGCTACGCATTGGCCTAGATAAACAGTATGTCATTTACTATCCAGTACCTGACTGGTTATCAAAAGAAATTTTTTGAAAAAGAAATGTTAAGAAGTAACAATGTATTATTTTTTTTTTTGGATATATTTTAATACTACTCTTATTCCTAGAAATTCGTTAATTCCTTTGTTACAGACAAAGGAAAATATTTCTGCTTTACTTCATTATCAAATTATTGCAAAGCTTACATTTACTCAATCTTAATTTTCTCACTTAATTACTACTTTGGGGGAGTGGAGTATTGTTATAGGATCAATGGTAACGGTAGTATAATAACAGCACTTAAGTGTGTAAGGGGCGAAACGTTGGAGGATTATTATTAATATAAACCAATCACAAACAATTAATTAATAAATATATTAAATTAGTAAACTCAAAGTTTATTCAGTTGATTTCAAAATGTAAATTATTCCCCCTAAAATTGATATTACAAATCAAGCGTTTTTAAAAAAATTTAACTTATCTATATAAGCTGCTCCAATAATAATTTTTGAATAATAACTTTCCAAAGTAGACTTTTGATTGAAAAATCCTCAAAAGCCTGAATTAACAACTAATTTTTTACGGGAAATTGAATTCTGAAACGATATTATTGTTTTGGTATTTCGATTTTCCATGGCGCTTTCAAGCAAATCATCAGACAATTAAAAAAAAATATTACTGCTTATAGCGATTTACGCCTATAGGATTCAGCGCATCAAAAAACGTTGCCTATATATAATGATTACTTAAATTGCAGTTGCATCAAAATCCGTGCAAAAAATCTGGTTTGATTCACGGATCGCTCAACTTTCAATTATCTTCTCCCTCCCCATTTTAAATTGAAATTAACCCTTGCTAGTCTTAGAACAGATATATTTTAAATTATTCTCTATGCCATTACTTATTGATACTAATTTTCCAAATGAGCCTTTTAATTGGCCAACTCCGTCGCATCAGTTTTCAGAATAGTTTATTTAATAATATTACTCGTTGTAAAATTTTAACATTTTACTTTAGTAAAATTATGGAAGAAATACGAAAATTAAACAGTTTACTAAAATATGTGCTTCCCCCACCACTACCAATATCTTGACATGATCAGTATTGAAGAAGATATTGCACCGAAACAGTAAAGAAACTTATATAAGTAGATACATCAGTTATTTATAACTGCTAACAATTTGATGATGTTAAATATTGCACATAAACAAAATTGAAGGTAATGAATGATGAGAACATAGTTGACCGTGGATAGTATATATGAGGACAAGGTAGTTGGGGATGCGGTCAGAGAATAACACAAATAAGTTTTAAAAAGTGCCTACGTTTCGGCTAGAATTTCTAGCATTCATCAGGGCTAAGAACAAAAAATAAGATTACAACCAATGAATAAAAGGATATTTAGAATGATTTTTTTTTCATTGGCGTGACAGACCATGGAGGCCCAAAGCCTCGCGCGATGTATTTAAGAATTACATCGTGCGTTTCCTGACGTAATTTTCAATGAGTGGGTCCGTCACTCTCACGCCTATTTTTGTGAGTGCCACTCATTGGCTAACGGGACTCACAAATGCCCGGGGGGAGATTGTTAGTAAGCATTGCGTAATTTTTATGCTTGAAAAATCCCGGGTAGGTCCGGGCTCGAACTCGCAATCTATGGGTTGGTAGACAGGCGCGTTAACACGCTGCTACAGTCAACTCCATTTAGAATGATTAAAGTAAATTATTGTACTGAATGAAATTAGATAAAAATAAAGTAATGAAAGAAGTGGGAAATAAAACGTATATATAGGTAATTAAATATGTAAGTAAAATAACATAATTAAGGAAATAAAAATATAAAGTTATATAATGCAAAGAAAAAAAGAAGCATGAATATGTTAATTTAAAAATTAAAGTTATGGTAAAACAAAGAGAAAGAAAATTAAAGGTATGTCAAATAAAATATATTTAAAAAAATGTTTTCAAATCAAAGCATTGAACAGCCAGAGAAAGGGGAATGGTCGAATGACGCCACAGGTTCAGACGTCAGGTAAATTGTCCCGTTGTTATTACGTCATCGACTAGCTATGACGGAGAGTTATTGATTACGTCAATAGCCCGTGGTCCAGTTTACGAGTGTTTTTGTGAGCCTTTGAAATAAACAAGTGCCACTTGCAAAAGGCACTCACAACAATGCCCGCCCACCTCCACCAAGGAGATTCTCAGAGGTAATAGCATTTTTTTGATAAAAACAATTTAACCTCTGAGAATCTCCTTTGTCAGTTGTAAAACATTTTTTTTTTAATTCATACTTTAGAATATTTTTAAAATAACTACAAATTTTGAATACTCTTATATAGTCACGCCATGATTAAAAAATGATCTCTGTGGAGTTGGCCTTCCATCCTATAAATATTTGAAATTGTTTTGGAGTTGTGGTAGCCGCCATAATAGAACTCTTAGGGGGGGGGGCTACCAGAACTTAAAGAATTTTTAATTTACTTACCTCCCAATATGAAAAGCTTCAATTAAACATTTTTGGAAAACTTACACGAAGTTCTGTTGCCCCTTTTCCCTAAGAGTTCTAACAATTATTGTTAATAATTAAAAGTTCTAAAGTTTAAAGAAAAAGGGAGGATATCAACTTTGCACAAAAGGTGTGGTTGCCGCGTGCATCATGTTTTTAACAACGGAACCATTTCTATAAATAATTGGAAACTCTAGAACTCTTAAGAGGGCTACCAGAACTCTTAAAAAAATCATATATTTAAAGGAAGGACTGGGGCAACTTCACACAGGTTTAAAAATATGGTGCAGAGCGCGCATTACACAACCATCACTTACCATCCCCCTCCCCACCCCTCCTCTTTGAATTACTATTAAGCCTCGCTCGTTTCATATTCCAATACTTTTCAAAACAAATTTTCCACTCGACTGATTGACTTAATCCGATTGCAATAGTTTTCAGAAAAGTACTTTTAAAATATTTCTCATTGCAAAACCTTAACAATTTTAGGCAAAAAATATAGGAACAGTATACTAAATTTACATTTTATTTAACCATTTATTCAATGCTAAATGTGCGTTTTTATTCATTCTCTGTGACCTTCACTTTACATGTTACACAATAGTTATTCTAAAATATTATTTTTTTCCATCGTTATATTGTAAGTCTTTAAAACTAAAGCACAAGCGCGGAAGTGGAAGTCGAAAAAAGGCTGTTATTTCACCCCGATTTTGTATTAATTTAATGAAAACTATGTACAATCACTAGTCGAAATTGATAACTCCACCAAGAATAGTTAGGAGAAAGAAAAAATGGTAACTCTTTCAAAACGTTTAAAAAAAAATTAATTTTTTATTCGGAGGTCCATATCGTTAAAACTGCCTAAAGCACAAGAAAACCTAATAGAAATCCATTTAAGGTAGAGTCAATTTGATAAAATATCACCCCTAATAAGGCTATTTACGTTCAATAGTTCTCGAAGTACAGTGTTTAAAAATATATTTATAACAAAATAACGAAAAATCATAAGTTAATTAATTTATTTTGGGAAAAACAATATCACAGAAACGATTATACGTACAGATGTCTACCAGCAATCAAATTAATGCTAGTTTAATTTACTATAAAGTAGTTAATAACATTCATCTACATGAGACTAGAAGTTTTCATGATATTTGCTAGAATGAATTGATTTCTAGTTGTTCATACAAAATTTCATAAACTAATATCATAAAAACTGCTACCACTACGAAGACAAACATTATAAACCACTTTATAATACATCAATGAGGTGAAGATAGTTGACCTTAGATATATAAGACGAGAAGATGGTCGAGGGTACGGTCAGCAGAAAAAAATAAAAGAATTATTCTGCCAAAATTGTTTTAAAATGGGGGGGGGGGACAAATAAGTAATTCTTTTGTTTATTTGTGTTTTTCCTGCTGACCGCACCCCCCGACCATCTTCTCCTGTTATAATACACTAAACTTAGATTTTCTTTGATCCGAGAGCTCGAAGAATTCTGTACTTCATATGGTATCTGAGATCTATTTTTTCATATACCAAAGGTTTTGTAGAAATCAACATCTTGTGAATTTATTTTGGCAAACACGGATGTACCCAGCGGGGGTAAGAGAGGACAGACACCTTCCCGTCCCTAGAGGTTTATAAAAATTTTTAATTTAATAAAAATAATTCTTTTTCAATCACATAATAATTTCAATAACAAATAAAGCACTGCGGCGATTATATATAATTCTCTTAAAACTTTTGTTTTATTGGCCTTTTTCGTGATGAAATGTCATTATCTATTATACTATGGCTTGCTCCTTCACTCTGAGTAAGTCCCTTGTTTTAAAATATCTAATTATTTGTATACTCTCTATAATTTCCTTTTACTTAATTATTATATAATTAATAAATATTATTAATTATTTCCTTTTAGTTTACCTTCGATAAAGCTTATCAATGTTAGATTTAATTTTATAACATTCTATATTTGAATGAGATTAAATAAAAAATCTCAATTGTATACATTGAAAGTTGGAAGAATATTAGGTCGTAGAAAGTGAAATATTGAAAGAGTCCCAAAGTAATTGCTAAACCTTCCCAATATTTTCAAGGCGAGGAGGAAGGGGGAGACTCTTTTATTCCCGCAATGAATGAAAGGAAATCTTTATAAAAGCGTCGAAGAAAAGAGAAGCAATCATGGTAGTCGATGAAATCTGTAGAGCTGAGACCACTCCTCAATTATTTATTTACCGCACATCAATAATAAAAGAGACACAACTCGAAGTTTCTGACGCAAATTTGAGTAGTTTATTTCTATAAGCCATCAAAATATACAATTACAGATTAATTACTTAATTGATATTTACTAAACTGGAATTAAACATTCGACTGAAGACAAAACAAGACATTGATGAAGCTATTGAAAAACTCACATCATCAATAAGAACAAATATAATTGACAACACATCGGCTAATAGGCTAATTAATAACAATAAACAAAATAACCTGCCACGGCATCTTCGTATCTTATTAAGGGAAAAACGCCAAACAAGATCGAAGTGGCATAGGACCAGATATCCAACTGACAAAACGTATTAGACCAAATTGACTAACAAACTAAAAGTAGAAATCAGAAAATACAAAATTCAAAATTTAATTGACTTTACTTAAAATCTTACAACTACTAACAAATCATTATGGAGGACCACTAAAAAAATTGGTCAATTTCAAAGATTTTAACCAACCACTTTTCACCGAATCCCAAACCTGGACCAGAACTGACGTAGAAAATCACAAACATTCGGACAACACCTCTCTAAAACCTTTATTCCACATCCTTATATCCTGAACACAATTCATCTTGAATCAGAACTAAATATTCCGATCCAAATGATCCTCTCACCTAAAGCATTTCATCCTTCTGAAATATCTAGTATCATTCAAAGATTGACTATCCGCAAAGCTCCTGTATACGACCTAATAACATCCCACATTCTAAAACTTCTTCCTCGGAAAGCCATCTTATTCCTCTCTTACATATATAACGCCGTACTCCGTTCCACATATTTTCCTGACCCCTAGAAATTATCTATAGTTAAAATGATCCCCAAACCCCCAAAGCCTCCTGAAAACCCATCATCCTACCGCCCTATCTCTCTATTACCGATCATGGGCAAAATCCTTGAAAAACTCATTTTGAAACGCCTATACCCCACCCTGGATTCCAATCATATAATCCCTGATCACCAGTTTGGATTCCGAACATCCCACTCTACTATCCAGCAATGTCATCGTGTAGTGGACGTAGTCTCGTCTTCTTTGGAGCGCGGAATGCACTGCGCGGGAGTCTTTTTCGATGTAGACCAGACTTCTGATCGAGTCTGGCACCCGGGACTTCTTAACAAACTCCGTAAATTCCTACCTCCTACATACTTTCTCATTGATAGATTATTCCAAGTAAACCACAATGGTACCTATTCATCCCTCTATTCTCAGTCCGCTGGTGTTCCTCAAGGTAGTAGGGTGGTGTTCCTTAGTCCCATCCTCTAAACCGTCTATACAGCTGACATTCCTACCAATCCTAACACTATCCTCACCAGGTACGCCGATGACACATGTGTGCTCACCGTTAATAATAACCCATTGATTGTATCCCAAAATCTCCAATCCCATATCACAGCCCTCGAAGAATGGTGTCGTAATTGGAAGATTAAGATAAATTCCAACAAATCCCATCAAATCACTTTTTCCCTTCGTCGTAAACCTACTGACTGCCCTACAGTTTCATTAAATGATGTTACTCTTACCCCTGTCGAACAGATCCGCTACCTTGGACTACATTTGGACAAACGATTAACCTGGAATCCTCACACAAGACTAAAAAGACAGGAAACTGCACTATTACAGCACTTACTAGACAAACGGTCTAAACTTCGAACACATTACAAAAGACTGACCTACATTACTGTAATAAGGCCAATCTAGACATATGGAGTTGAGCTGTGGGGCTCCACTAAACCTTCGAATTCCTCTCGTATTCAATCCTTACAATCCAAATTCCTTCGTAAAATCCTCAATGCTCCTTACTTTGTCACAAATAAAATCATACATAAAAGACCTTAATGTTCCCTATGTAACCGATCTAGCCCGAACCAGATATCACTCCTTCCATTATAAACTCCCTAACCACTCAAACCCCATAGTTTCTAACCTTGCATCCTCTTCTATTCCTGACAATCCTCCGAGGCGCCTGAAAAGAAGATGGCCACAAGACCAGCTAATGTAAAATGTCATTTGAGTGCTACCAATGGGTAGTTTCTCTACACACCTATAACTTAGATCAAATTTACTAAATGTACAGTTATAAATAGCAATAAATAAATATTTTTTTAAAAAATTGATATTTAAGAAATAAAACTAGTAGCTGTTAAAATAATTCTAAATTAAGGAGGGCCTGTACAACAAAGCCATTATTAGTACCAATTCCCCTTTACAGCTTAAAAGGGAATCATTTCCATTAATGGTGCAAGTCATCAATAGCTTCATTGTGCCTTTCAAAGCCGAGCGGGTTAAAGAGCTAACTATGGCGGTCCCACGAAATGAAAACTTGACCTCAGGATTAAGTTTTAATTTCGAAGAACCACCACAACCATGGTTAGAACAAGATGATAAACTCCAGAGAACCCCCTCTCCATATGTCAGAAATGACTAGGATCATAATAAAAAAGTCTATGCTTCATTGTCAGGTCTTCCTAAGGAAGTTGTTTCTTAGCCGACGGTTACATTAGAAGCTGATATGATTATTGAACCCATTTAAGGTACAGGTAGTCACTTTATTGAGGAAGGGTGTGCTCCAGGAATGTCGGCTGATGTAACAGGATAAATAATTATTGGTCATAGTGAGACTCGAACCGAAACCAAGGAATTAGTAGTTCAACGCTAACTCACTCCCAAAAATAAGTAAGCCTATATATCCACAATAAGAAAGTAAGGGGTAAAAATTTAAAAAATGTTTTTTGTTCTCAACACATATTAGACATTATTTACGTTTCACACAGAAGCCCTTAGGGTGTTCCCTTAAACACATGTTGCTTGATCACCCAGTGTTATCTTTAGAGTAAGGCAAAATGTTTAAGGGTTGGGTGCTCTTTGGGTTAGCGGGTATTCAACTATTAACACGTTAAGGGCCAGAGAATCGCCGGTAGAAAATTTCAAACTATATAAAATATATAGTATGAGGAAGGTATTGCGATTGTCGAAAATTTCAATCCGACATTTTGGGGTTCTTGAATCCAAATAAAAATGTTCCATATAGAAAATATAACCGTAGCAGCTGAAAGAGTTGAGGCGTTACCTTAGAAGCCTTTTAACTGGTTCGTTTCTGGCCTGTGCGGATGGATTTATATATCAAGGCGGTCCCAAGAAATTAATACTCAAACCTCCAAATTGGTTAGATCAAATTGATTACCTGTAGACATCCCAATGACCAGTTGGGGAAAAACAAAAGAAAAAAAAAGTCTTTACAAGCAATGGACAATTGAGTATAAACAATGGTCCATTTCTCTACAGAAAAGAAAAAATTTAATACTTTGTGGTTTGTTTTATTTTTTCAGGCGCAACGTTTTTTGTTAAAACGGTGTGAAATATCGACCAAATGTAAAGTACAAAATCGTTAGAGAATTCGATTTTCCTTTAAAAGATGTCATAATAATTGTTAATCAGTAATCATAAGAGGCATTTGAGCATGTGTATATTAAGTTAACCCATTAAATGGGATATACTCAATATATATATTATACTGGAGTAAATAAATTCCTAACGCTCAATATGAAACAGAATTGGTGGGAAGCAACTGTCGATGTGTTAAACATTTTTTTTTTTAATAATGTATTTATTG